>NW_010294583.1:69711-73637 GCF_000700745.2 Antrostomus carolinensis
AACAAAATTATCTCCTTTTTTCTTTTCTTTCTTTTCTTTTTTCTTTTAATTCTTAAAAATAAGCATGTTTTGCAGAAAGGAAAGCTGAAGAACATAAAGCAGAAAAATCTACTTTGGAAACTCAATGAGTTACAATTGATTTTTCCTTTTCTCTGAACTGCGTTTGCATGCTTTAAATGATTTATGGTTCATTAGTTCAGGTTAGACAAAACTTTTACTCTGTTACTGTGAACTGCAGAATTCAATAAAAGAAAGGAAAATGCTTCACTTGCAGAGATCGTGAAAGAAAAAATATGGTTCCTTGGAGTTTAAACTGGGATATGGTAACAAGCTGCTTTCTTTTTTAATACTTACTAAGTTGAGAGCATGAGTGTCATAGAAGCATGATGGACTTACAATCTGAAAGGGGAATTTCACATGCACCACTGACCATTTGTATTGCACGTAAAAACATCCCAGTCCTTGTTTGACCAGACCAGGGACAATAGGAAACAAGACTGAATGTTACATCTCTGGCTTCTGCATCCTTTCTTGGAGTCTATTTAGCAAAGTAGATATTACTGCTGCTTTGTGGTGAATTTTCTGCTGGGGCAGCAAAAGGGACACTAATGAGGAGAACAACAGTGCATCTTTCGTGCCTTAAAAGCAGAGGAAATGCACCAGTTGTTAAGATTTATGAGCAAAGTAACTGTTGTGTATCACTATCTGTTTTGTTAAATGGACAACAAGGAAACCTGTAACACACACTAATTATTTATCACAAGAGGAAGCTTTGCTTTTCCATTTTCAGCAGACTCCTCAATAGGCAGCATCATTTTCAGCTCATCATACCTTTTAATTAACACATTTGTTTTTGTTGTATTTTGTTATAAAAACAAATTATTTAATAAACAAGTGCTGCTTCTAGGACAGATCTCCCACAGATATAAGATGATTAAGGTTTCATTGGATGTCTCTGGAACCACTGTTTGGTTCCCACTCTTCTCCTGAGTATTTGTGCTACTATTTTTTTCTTCTATAGAATGCAATATTTAAGGCAGGTGAACGCGATCGCAGGACAGTAGCTGCCAGCCTTATTAAGTAATGGGAGTGCAGTTGGCATGCTTACAGTTCAGCCTTTGTTGACAGGAATTCAGCAGGGAGAGCAGAACTTCATTCCTCCTCCAGAGGGGCCAATGAATGGGAGGGAAATATATGAAAAGGCAAGGCCCTGTGCCATAATCATTACTTATTAATGTTTGAAAGGTAAGAGTAGTGCATTATGACTCTGTCTCTAGTTTCTAAAAATAGATTTGGAACTGCTTTGACTATATCAGATACATTTTCTTGCTTTACAATTTTGTGGATAACGTGAAAAAGAGGATGGGGAGGTTCTTTTCATGTCAATCACAATTATCTCCTCCCACTGTTTGGGGTTAAGTGAGGTTTTTTCCTTCTTTTTTGTCTTCTTTTTTGCATTGTTTTTAAAATGCTGATGAGTTTGTAAATTAAATTGATAATTATAGTTAAAGTTGAAGCACTAGTTGGGAAAATATTGTCATTTTCTGTTTATTTCCATTTTCTTCCTTCATGGTTCATCCGTTTTCTGTCTCTTCCCAAAAATCCTATTCATCAAATTTAGTACAGATTTGTTGACAATTTTATTGCCCTGAAACTGTTGTTTTGTTTACTTTAAAAAATTACTATTGTTGAAAACCATCTTTTGCTGATTTCTTTCTGTTAATCAAATATTTTAGTCTGATCACAAGTGTGCATGCGTGTATTAGTGTTTTCATTAAACCTCAGCTATGTCACTATTTCTGCAAATAAGTAAAACTTTCTCATTATTCATTAGTCACCTGCTGTATTGTGATAGATTCCTTACAGTTATATATATACTTCATATAATTTGTTGACATGGGAGAAATATACAGGGAAAAGAAAAATAGTTTAAGGGTTAAAATACAATCCAGAATCTGGGATCACTTATGTCCCCAGTGCAGGACACGTGTCCTGCAGGCTTTGTTGTCATAAGTGCATCCTGACTGTCTGTCAAAACAAGATTGATATATGCTCTCTGCTAGATATTTATTTTAAAAAGAAATTTAAGTACACATCTATAGAGCAGCCTCTGATTTTTTATGTATTTACTTTTTTTCTTTCAATCTGAAATGCTCAGATTGATTTTAGTTTTTCTTTGACATGCAGAATATAACGTACAGGCAGGCTCTTAAGCAGCAGTTTCACTATTATTCCACCAGATGCACAGTTCCTGGACCAGGCAAATAAAAGTATTTTTAAAAGTGCATAAGTCATTAACAGGGCAATGGCCAGTGTAAAGGCTGTGATGTGTATTTGGTGCATTATGGAAGGTATGAAAATAGAAAGCAAAGGTACATGACTGAGTTAGAGGGTGAGAGCTCATGGGAGGAGACTGGGTAGAAGTGGGAAATGAGAGAATATATTCTGTTTGAAGAAAGTAAACATTGTGATGTCCATGATGGCACAGAGGTCTTCATTCTTAAGGATCGGTAATTTTCTTGTTCACAGCTTCTTTTATTCTGTCTTTAAAAGTTTGGACTCAATAATCTTAAAGGTCTTTTCCAATCTAGGCAATTTTGTGATTCTGTGACTAGCAGTTTAGCATCTTTTTGTAGTGCTGACCTCTTAGAAGAGATTTCTGTCCTCTACTTACAAAAAGAGGAGCTTTAGTATATTCTCTGAGATGTACCCAGTGCTACTTCATTGGTTGGAACCCCCCATGCAGGTTGTCAGATCCAACTTCTCCACCATCTTAAACAACTAGCGAAGTGAAATCAGATAAAACTCAGCTGGAGAAAATGTGATGGATATAGCTGGCTGCCCTAATTCCATATCAGCCTGGATCATTTGCTTCAGCAAGAAAATGGTCTTTCTGTTAAAATATACAGTATTCTATTTTCAGGGAAAGGAAGTCCACTTTACTGAATAGTTAGGACAGAGTTGTGCTGTAAGCCACCAGAAGGGAGTGGTGAAGCATATATCTGAGAACTGTAAGCCAGGTGAAAAACATGTTTGAGCTCTGGGATGAATGTCTTGGTGAAACGGTTTTTGTCTCCTACATATTTCAATAAGGTGGAAATTTCTAGTGTTGTTATAAAGAATAAAACACCAGATAAAAGCATGAAAACTTCTCCAGTAGTGAATCAGAAGTTTGCTCAAATATTTGCTTGATCTCCTTGTCCTTTATCATGCCTAAGTGACCTGGTGAAGGATGGCGTGGGAACATCACATGAAATGACTGTTTCTTGACTCACCCTCATCTGTCTCTGACAGGCAACCTCTCTCTGTATTTGTAGCATGATAGCTAAAAACCACACAGGTAATGAAACCTTTCAGCACTCCGCAGCATCCTCCACTCCACCTTTTTTTTCCCCAGCAAGTTCTGCAAAGTTATGAAGCAGTTTATGTCGCACGTTGCTGTGGTGACACTCGCTTTTGAGATCAGTAAGGCAGAGCTGTCCCAGTGAGTGATTGCACAAACTTTGCAAAACGATTAATGTGCCTGGAACATGGAAAATATTAAACTATAGTCTTTAGTTAATCATAGTGCCAGGGAGACAAAACCAGAAACAAGACTAATGTTGTGGTTCAAACAGTGCTGCAGTGAGGGAGACTCTAATAAACTCACTGGTCTGTAACCAAGGTCACCACTTCCACCCACCCTTTATCCCCTGGCTATTTGGCATGCAAACTTTCCCATTCTGATGCTGGGAGCCTTTACATTGTAATACTAGAGTAAAAACAAGCATCTCAGCAAGACAGATTCTCTCCTGTTGCTCACCTCACTGTGAAAATTGTGTACTGACAATTGAATTTTTCAAAGCAAAAGTGAGTGATATGCTTTTTACTGTTTGCACAATACGTTTTTCCCTGGGGGACTTCATGTTCATCCGTTACTTAAAATT
>NW_010294583.1:73658-108461 GCF_000700745.2 Antrostomus carolinensis
GACTGCCAGAGCATCTGTACATCTGCATAAGTAATGCTGCTGATCATACACTAGGCCTTATGAAGAGTTTCTTGACTCAAGTGATTTCCAGTAGAGCTTACACTAGAAGTATGCTTTATTGTCTTGCCACCAGTATTTGGGAATATCAACAAATATTGAGATGTTATGAAATACCGAATGGTAAAATACTAATTCTAGCTCAGTCTCCTGTGGTTGAGGAACATACCCTCACAGATATGCCTTCACCTTGCTCTATCTCTGAAGCTCCAGGTTGCTAACAGCTACACAGGTAAATTAAATCAGGGGAAATATTCACCTTAGTGAGAATTATCTTGCATGTGGGGAATCAATGCAGCTTAAATATTAACTCTTATTAATGGCTTTTTCTTTATTCATCATGAAGACTAAAGAATAAGCCTTTAGCTGAACTGGCTCATTTGAAGTGTTTGTTATGATAGTTCTTTCCTATTTAATCAAAATATAAAATTAATTCTACTTATCTAGTTAGGAAAAAAAGCAACAATGTAACCAACCTGCTACTGTTTGATTCTGATTTCCTACCATAACACTGTATTTGGGCTATATTATTTTCTAGATATTTCAGCTCTTTACTTTTTTGGACCATTACTTAAAATGTACTTTTTGTATAAAAGAATGCATGTACTGTAGACTGATATCTATCAGGGTGCACAATCTACAATAAAAGGGTAGAGCAATAACAATACAAACATATGGTAACCAGATGTCAACCAAGCATGAAGTCAGGAAAAGGTCATAAGCAGCAACTTACAGCAGCTCAGTAAGAAACAGGAGAAAACAAAAACACTGACATTTTCTGGACGCATTTTTCTGAACTCTTCAAAAATATGTATGAGACACGGTGTTGGCTCATGAATTTAATTTTCTTGTGCATTCACAGAAAAAGCCTTCCAAACTTAGTCTGAAGAGGAACTGGATATGGTGGCTCTGGGATCCAATGGTGTGGCTCTTCAGTAGCATGGTTCCTTGCCCTCTCAGAGTCCAACACGCACCATGCAGTAGCACTAAAGATCCCAATGGTTAGCAAAAATCTATCACTCAACTTGCCCCAAATGCACCACTCCCTTGCCTTTCATAGGAATTTTGCGGCTTTTCTCTCCAGCCTACAACAGGGCTACTCTGGGAATATTTCAGACCTCACTTCATTCAGCTTTAAGAGGTACACTGCAGCTGGAGAGACACTCGTGCATTGTGGAGGTCTTTTTATTTACTTACTTGCATTAATTAGTAAAACCTCAATTTATCAATTTTTCTTTAAGAGGTACACTGTACACTGCACCTGGAGAGACACTCGTGCTGGGGGAACAGGGGTCTGCATCTCTATTACATGTCACCAACTAAATGTCCCATTGGAAACTTTGACTTTTACCTGTGTTTAGTGCCCCTGAAATGTCTGTGCTTCCTCCTCTCAGGGTGATGCTGTCTGCAAATCTGGTTTCTAGCCAGTGCCTTGCTCACCTGCTTTGGTGAACTCAGATGTTTTGTGTTTTGTATGTGGAAGACAGATGGCAATCAAGCCTTGAAACTCTATGTTTAGATTTTCTGGCTACAAACATTTCTAAATACTAATGAACAAGAAGTCAATGCAATGAATTTTCCTATACAGCATAAAAGACTTTGCTGAGTAGTATCTCTTAATAAATCTAAATTATCATAGTATTTCCCTGTTACTTGGTGAGTTAATGGTACTCAGTGATCAGTTAGTTCATCTTTTCTCTTTGAAAGGACTGGTTTCATATGGGTGTATTTATCCCATTCTAACCACAGGGAAGACAAAAAAAGCTGCTGCATGTTTGAATCCTTGTTCATCAGTAAGCTGAAGTGGTATTCTTTAACTGATCTGGGGAAGCAGAAGCTATATATCTGTGTCAGTACAGTGCTGTGTATGTTACAACCCAGGTTAGTTCGAGCTCAGGTATTTCTGAAATGTTCCAGAATTTCTGAAATGCACAACATAAACTTAATTAACAATCTTTAGTTTTCACCCCTACAAAGGGACTACTAACTCTTATCCAAGCTTGTGGAGGTCTTTTTATTTACTTGCATTAATTAGTAAAACCTCAATTTATCAATTTTTCTAAAACAATAATAATAATATTACCCCTTCTTCCTTCTCCTGCACATATCCTGAAGTCTCCAAGGTCTTTCTTCACTTTTTGATTAGGGTAAGGCAGGAGACAGAGATCTATTTCTCTTAAACTGAGATTCTGCTGTTTCTACAATCTCCTTTTCATAAAACAAATATGACATTTCTCAAAGTTTGAAAACACTGTGTACTATGAAATGCCAGAAAGATACAAGGGATCAGTGAAGAAAAATTCAAAAGTATTCAGAAAGGATGAACCAGGAGATGATTTATGTAGACAAATGAGATGAAAAGAGGATAATAAAGTGAAAGCAGCCTAGCAGAATCATAACTTTGCAGTCAGGAAAGATGATACACCCTCATTAAGATATAGTTTTTGGAATTTGTAATAGTCATCTAGAAATAGAAAGGAGTACAGTCCTAATGATGCTGGTGTTGATGAATATTTTCCTCTATAATTATGTGCAAAAAAAGTTGGCAGGTGTTTTTGCATGTAACAATATTGTTTTAATAATGAAATTATAAAATTTTAAGCTCTCCATTTACAACTCAAGATCAGAAAGTATCAAAACATCAGATTATTAAGAATTCACTATTTTATAATGGCTTTGTGAAGAAGGATACAGAGCCAGAGGGGGTTCGGAGTAAGGTACTCCAGCCCTTTCCTACCATTTAAACTTTAAAAGTTCTGCCTTTAAATTAACCAGATACATTTCCTCCAGTCCTCTAAATGGAAGCTGTTGCATATCTCATTACCTTAATGTTGAATTCATAGGGAATGGTAAACTCATAACTAGACAGAGTCAGTGAACTATTTTAATTAATTTTCAAATGAAATCATAATTAATATATTGTCCAAGAGAAGAGAAAAGCTGACTGACACTAGAAACACTTTGTCTTATTTCCAGCAGCAGAGGTTTTCTATGGAAAGGTAGAAGAAAGGGAAGTGCAGTATTTGCCCTACTCCCCAGATCCCAGAATTGACACAGACACTGGACAATGGAATTCTCTTTTTCAATCCATGACCTCCAACAGTGTTACAAAAACTATTTCCCACCAAAAAAGCCCCTTGTTAGTTTAAACTATGTTTTCTAGGTTTAGAAAACAACCACTCTTTCAAAGTCCATCAAGAAGAACTGCTAGCAACATGTTATGGAAGCAGAGAGGAAAAGTAAACTGTTAACATTAGGATATGACTTGCCATCTGGTTCAGTGTTCAGTACGATGGAAGGTTTGAAATCAAATTAACCCAACCCAGAGTTCAGGTTCAGTCACTTAAAGGCATGTCTTTTTAGACATTACCAATATATACATTTTGTGGTCTTCCAAATACACTTGTATTTCTCATTTTGCTGATGATTGGTAAGTGTAGTTACGCATGTAAGTGTCATTCACTTGTAATTTGTGCTTTAAAAATAATTCACTATAATTCAGTTAATAGCCCATATGTTGATTCAGCACTTCAAACCTCTGTTTAATCTAAAACCTCTATTGTTAGTCCAAGATATATATATATATTTCACTGCCAATGAAAAATATATCTGGAGCCAGACATTCCACTGATGTCGTGTCCTGCTGATTTAATGTCAGCTGAGAATCTGGCTTGTGATTAGTATTTTTCATTCCTAAACCTTTTGTACTCAAGCTAAGTTCTGTGGATGCATTTCTAAGTGCATTTTTATCCTACATGATTTGGAACTGTGAAATCTGACTCTTTAAAATGCTGCTGTTTTGCACATGGTCACTAAATGGACTGTGACTAGTAGTATCTGTTGGTCTACTTAGAGTTTTTGAGATCAAAGAAATTTAAATTCTTTCTAATGCAAATAAAAGTTGACTGTCATTCCCCTGTGGTTACATTCAAGCAGGTTATCACATTGTGATAACTCATTACAAGTTGTGTAACACTGCTCATCCATGTGTGCTGCACAGGGCAGAGGTATGACATAGGGCACAGAGTGCATATAGTTGTTTTTACTCACTGTAAATTATACAACATGCTGCTTTGGCTGCCACATGACATGCTTTTGCATATTGCCTTATTTTTGCTTGGTACTCCCCTCAAGACTCAGTTAGACATGCTGTAGTTAAGTGTAACACCAGGGTCAATACAAAGATGAAAGAGAGCCTAAGAATTGTCTTCAGAGCATAGAATAGTGACATTAATTAAATCAATGAATGATACTGGCTTTCTATATTTGCTAAAGTGAGGTCTTCTTATAAACTGAGATTGCTCTGTAAATTAAGATGCTTGACTGAGCTTACTAATTTTTGCAATAATTATCCCTTGATCAGAAACCTGTGGCAGTACTAAGTCTGTGCAAACAAGCATTTGCTCTGCTGCAGAAAATAAGTGTTTGAAAACAATAAAGAATAGTTATGCTTACCCTGCATGCTGATTTTCTGATTTGTTTTTATTTTTTTAAATTTAAATAGAATATCTGACAGCCATTGGAGTGGCCAAATACTGTCTGTAACTTTTTATTCATTTTTTACATAGGTAGATATCAATTTTCTCAGTTTTAATTGTATAAATCCGGTTTATCTTCAGGGGAACTCCTCCAGACTTACTTTGTGATAACACACAGATTTTGTGACATCTACCTATGAAAAAATTACAAGTCTTTCACAATTATCTCCTCCTGCTAGATGATATGGCCCATCAGTAAAGTGCAAGCAGCTCGAATATAATTTTGAGGGCTGCATTATCAAATTATCAACAGATTAAAGTCATTATCAATTCAGTTTAATGTGCAAAAAGACATGGAGTTACCTTGGAGGAATGAAAAAACATATTAAGACTGACAAGGAAACCCATCAGTAAAACAGGTGATAATCAGTCTTGAAGAAGTTTAACAAATGGCTGCATCATGAAATGAATGCTGTCATGAGCTGTAAACATTTTGGAGATGACTGCAGAAGGACAAGAAAAAAAAAGTTTAAAACACAGTTACGAATTATCTTAGAAAGAATCAGGTAAACAAGAAATAGTTTTCATACATTTTTTGCTGGTCATTACTTTTAAAGAACATCTCAATGATGAGCAAATACCATTCAGAAATACAAAATATGCTGACCAATCTCTAAGAGGATTTTAGGGTGAAAAGAACTAATTCTTCAGTTCTTTCAAGATAGCTGTATTTTCAATTCAAATCCAAATGTTTTGTTTTCAGCATTTTTCCTATATTTTAGTTTTTACCCATTTAAAATAATATTGGTCCTCCAAAAACCAGAGCACCAAACAGAGAAATGTAGTTTGATATTAAACTCTATAAAAAAACATTTCAGGTCACTTCAAAGACATTTAGTTCAGAGAAACAAGAAAGTTGAGGTCAAGCCAACCTGAAACTGGCATACTGCATTTCTTTTTTTCTGATGGTAGCATGAAACACTTCAGGGTGAAAAAAATAAACTTTGAAACAAGTCAGTGATGTAGAAACTGTATTTTCAATTGGGAAAAAAAAAAAAATAAAGTTTTGATGTGGCATTTCCCAAAGTAAAGTGGATGACAATTTTTCCAAAAGTCCCCAAGGTGTAGCAAAACCCTAGCTGTGTAGATTGTCAAGTAGCAGCAGGAACTGGAACAAAACTCCATCTAGTCAAGTTGAACACTAGCTGAATTTCTTGAGGATATTCAGTTTCGTGGTCATGTTCTTTATCTTGAGGTTTGGTGAGATGTCATAATGAATAATTGTCTTTTGGCCTTACCATGCTACGGTGTTTATTTCTCTTTCTTTCCATGTGTCGAAACCTTAATTGTTTAATTAAATTCGGTTTGGAAAGCCATTAGTAAAAAAGATTAGGTACATTCTAGTAATTTGTTTTTTGTATCTGGTCTCTGATTTATGAATATATTAGTATCATGTAACGCCTCTGTTGTTCTATAGGCTTATTACTGTCATCTCACCATGGCTATGTTATTTTAATTATGTATCAGGAGCAAGGAGTAAAAGATAAAATGAAGGAAAAAACAAGCTAACAGATCAAGTATTAATTCCTGAAGCCCATGAGAAATAGCCAACTCATGGGACTTTAAACAAAGTATAAGTAACTTTAAAATATATATTAGAACTCAGCTTTTTTTAATCCCATAGCTTAGCTCCAATGAAACCATTGGAGTTACTGCATTAAGACTGTTGCAGACTTAACAATTAGTATATAATGCCTTAGTTTTTGCTGAAAAGTAACAGTGTATCCTCTTTACTGCATCTGTTTCTTCATTCACAAAAGAAATAGATGAGGCTGTAAACATATTTGAACATGTTTTTTCAAGATTTATCAATAAAAACAAATTTGATTTTTCAGTCTTTCCACCTGTGATAAATACAGATAAATTTAAGTAGTTAGTTGCATTTTCTGATTGTTTTGTATAAAAAAATGAATGACAGGAGAGTTTAGAAGTTTTTAAAATTTCATTGCAATCAAGCAATAAAAAGCCTCCATACATTCAAATGCAAACTCAGATATTTCAGAATAAAACATTTAATTCAAATTCAAGTTTTTTTATTTCTTTCTTTGTTTTAATGTTTTCACAAAATATGTAATATTCCTAGATAAATGAAAACTTTTTTCCCCAGTACCATCAATTAAAGGAAAAATATAGTCGAGCAGACTGCTCTACACTTGTGCACATAACACTCAACACAGAAAATCCAATGACACTTACATTTTCCCACTTTTTAAAATTTCCTTTACCATGTTTTGGTTTTATGTAGTCAGGCGCTACAAGGATAAGAAACTGAAGAAAATGGAAAAGAATTGGGTAGAGACAGATAAATTAGGGTGTTTTGTGTTTTTTTCATAGATTTATTTTTATACTTTTAAAAAAACCTTACAAGCCTACCTCATTCTGCAGAAAAGTTAATGAAGCTCTTCACAGGAATATACTGGTTTGTACCAAAGGGTGTTGCAGTATAAAGATACTGATTTTTTTACCTATTTGCATAGATAGGGAAAGCCGTACCATAAAGATGTTATGAAAAAATAATATATTATGTAATACTGGTGAAGGTAAAGATGAAAGAAATCACTGAGGTCATGTGATTTCTATCAGAAACTCAATCTGACAACAGGAGAAGGAAAAATGTTAGAAATAAGCCCAGATTGGAAGTGGGCCAGGCAGAAGTTGTGGTTGCTGGAAGAAAAAAAGAATTCAGCAAACAGGATCAAGGAGGCTCACAGCAAAATGAGAAGAGGCAATGGTTACAAATTACAACCGAAGGCATTCCAACTGGACTGAAGGGAAAAATTGCAATATGAGTGATTAAAAACCAATGTGGGTTGTCCAAAGAGGGTGTAGAAGACTGATGTAGTGTGTCTTATCCATGTGTGTAACATTTCCCACTTCTCTGCTGGTCTGTCTTTCAGAGTTTTTTTAAAGCACTGTCCCCTTGTGTGGTGAATTACCAATGTTAATGAATATTGATCTCGTCTAAATTACCCAGGGAGAGCAATGCTGCTCCAGATTAGCCTTCTGCATTGCTTAGCAGTCTAAAAAAAGATCTGTCATGGGCAATAACAAACACTGCAGAGGAAACAAGAGGGACCAGATGCCTAAAAAGCACTGAACACTTGCTTGATTATAAATGGGCAGTTTAAGTACAAAATAAGCAGATAAACTCGAATACATGGAATGCCTGGTAAAAGATAAGCAAACCCTACATGTTTTCTTAATAGAGGAAGTAGAACAGATTGAATATTGTTTTAAAGCAATGATTATTTTTTTATAGACTTTCCAGCAAAGTTGTCTAAGATCCTATAAAGCAGCAGTCAACCGCAATGTACAATTACACCAGTGTGAATTATTGAATTGCATTTCTCGGGAGCTGCATATATTGATGTTTTCCTTGCCTTCCAGTTATAAACAAATGACAAAGTGATATGCAATATGGCACTGATCTACTAGCTCTGAAGTCCTGCTCTGAGAAAAAGTCCAAGTGCACTCTGCATGAGTAAGAACATGACCTTTTAATCTAGTTACGATTTTCAAAATCTCTTCCCATGATTTTCAGATGTCTCAGCTTGTGGATAATCACTCTAAGATTCCTGAATTTCTGAAAGTGTCTTATAGCACTTTCTGAAAACCAAACCTATAACTAAAGTTTCAATTTTTGTCACTTTCAAAAAAATTCATCTCTGATAGCATCTATCTGATGTGCTTGTTTGTAAGTACAAATAGTATATGTACTGCATACTATACATTTTATAATGTAATTTTTTACATACTATACTTTTTGTAAACTAGACTGTTGCTGTGGGCTATATGGTGCAAATCTGTTAGCTCTTATTTTGTATACATAACTCCATGTAACTAGACTCATAAAATCATGCCACGAATGAATGACTTTATTTGATTTGAGTATCTGAAGGGACTGTTTATTACAGTGTCTTTTAAGAGACAATCCCCAGATACCTAAAACTGTGAAGGGGTGTTCATTTACTAACCTTATAAATATTTCCACAATGCTACCCTTCTCAACCTAAGTCAATTTTTTTAAAAAGTAGATATAGGATATAACATGTTGCTTTATAACAAAAAAATTGAAATTCATACAAGAGCTTGGATTCAGAATTTAGTGCTTAAAATGTTGTCACCATTCTATCTCACATCTGGACTCTCAGCTGACATAAAATGGGGTCAGGTCATGCTGACTGCAAAGGAGTTACATGGAGTGAACTGGCTGAATCATAGAATCATGGAATAATTTAGGTCAGAAAATACCTTTAAGATCAATGAGTCCAACCATAAACCTAACACTGTCAAATCCACCAGTAAACCATGTCCCGAAGTACCACATCTACACATCTTTTAAATACCCCCAGGGACGAGGAACTCCACCACTTCTCTGGACAGTCTGTTCCAGTGCTTGACAACCCTTTCAGTGAAGAAATTTTCCTAATATCCAATCAAAACATCTCCTGGTGCAACTTGAGACCATTTCCTGTCATCCTATCACTTGTTATTTGGGAAAAGTAATGTCTGGCTTGAGCTGGTTATAGATAAACATTTGATGCTTTCAATTTCTAGGGCCTTCATGTACTTGCACAAACTGTTGCATTGAGAAAATGCCATTTTTCTAATAGGTATATTGATTAACTAACATGGAAGTACCACTTGATATTTCAGCATCCATGGGATTGAGGGAAATGTTCTTGTGCAAGACGTTGGCATTTTATGCTAATCTCAAAATCAAGTAAGTGTTACGGAAGAGGAGAGATCCACATTTTGCTGTACTGAACTCTTAGAATTTTTTTTTCCTTTTTAATCACACAAGGTAATTAATATTCACTTGAATATCTTAGGACATCTTCATTATTGTGATATTTAAAGGGCAAATCTTCTAATAGAAAACAGGTATGGAAAAAAAGCAAAAGTTGAAACATAAACATACAAAAAAAGCTGAAACAAAAGATCTAGTAGTTACCATTTTCGAAGTAACCTTCTTTTAAATTCTGTGGTAGTCTAGCTAGCCTATATGATAATTTTACAGCTTATAAACAAATATCTCTTGGTTTATGAAGATCTGGATAAGAAAATAACAGAATCAAATTAAATCAAAAGTTATTATAATATTATAAGTCTTTAAAAGAGAAATTAAAAAAAAGAAAACAAAATGCCAGTTTGACTTTGGCCTTTTAAAAATATACCAAACTCTCGATCTCTGTCTCCTAGAAACAGTGACTAAAGTTTGTATGCTGAGTTCAGGAAAACCACAAATTAACTATATGCTTTTTTTGGTGGCTTCTAGTTAAAAAAGAGACATTTGAATGTAGGTGAAATTTACTCCTCCCTTTTTAGCGCTTAGATAGATACACTAGGTGCAGAATCCTGTAAGGGCAGTGAAGAAGGGACAATCCACTGGTTTAACCTACAGAAAGACACTAATACCATTATCCTAGGGCTGGTAATGAGAGAATTCTGGACCTGCTTTATTTCTGATATTCACATTTCCATGTGCATGCATGGAGTAGCTCTCTAACAGATGCAGAAGCAAAAAGTTGAGTTAGATATTTCTGGCCTTCAGTTGATACAATGTCTTCAGCTATTTTCTTCCTGCAAACTGCTGGGAGGAAAGTGACGTGGGAAGTGGCTTTCCTGAATCTTGAAAGCTTTTAATATTTCAGATATTTTCTTACTCTATTTGGAACAGGTGGGTATGGGTAGAACCCAAAAACTTCTGAGATGATGGCTAATCTGAAATTTTAGAAAGCCATTCCCGAACCTGCAGGAGACACTGAACCCAGCAGAAACCAGAAAAGCTTACCTTGTGAGATACCCTTGAAGGATGAGCTTAGCTGTAAATTCAGATATGTAGGTACTAGACTGCTATACTGGATCATCTTTGAGATCCAGTTGCTTATATTCCCTTTGGTTCCAAACTTAATTAGGATTAGATATTCAAACAGGATTTCTCAGTTTTCATCAGGGAAGGCATCTCATTTAATGAAATTTGTCCTGGAGACAGATTTTCAAAGGCCAGGGGTTTTTTGGTTTTTTGTTTTGTTTTGTTTTTTTGGTGTTTTGTTTGTTTGTTTGTTGTTTTGTTTGGGTTTTTGGGGTTTTTTTGTGGTTTTTTGTTTGTTTGGGCTTTTTGTTTGTTTTTTTTTTCTTTCTTTTCATTTTTCTCAGAAACAACTTCTTCAAACCTCTGGTTCCAGACCTAGGTGCATGCTAAGCATGAGAAGAAAGAAGGTTAGGTGCTTTGATATTCTGTGCTTACAAGGCTTTCAGAGAAAGAAAGTAGTATTCACCACCAGTTTTCTATGTTCCTTCCAAAGATAGTGCATATGAATTCATAGAGAACCTGACAATGCTAGATACTAAAACTGTTTTTAAAGATGATTATTGTGAGTAGGGCCTTGACACTGTCTAGGCAGACCCTGTCTGTCTTTGCATGAAATTCCCTAACTGGCAATGAATACCTATTGAGTGCCATCATCAGTCCAGTGCATGGACTAAAGGAGGGTTTCCACCTTTTCACTCTGGCAGAACTGAGTCAAAGCACACTAGGAGACAAGAGCCTTTCATTGTCTCCCCAGTTATATTCTTTGTTGTCTTTTCTGTTTGGAGGAGATTGAGATTGAAACTAGTCTCTGAAAAACAGAACTCATCTATCATTTAATGTAAACCTTTGGATTCTTCAGTTGCTTGTTATTCTGGACACCTTTTTTAGCCACAGATACCATGGGAGTATTTTAGCACTCTATCTTGAGGTGTTTCTGAATGAACAAAAGCTACAAAGGTGGGGAAAAAAACAGCTAACCTGTACCTGATCTTCAGCTTGGTTAGCTGAATATTTCTGATCTAACCTTGAATTCCACAGCAGGATTTCAAGTATATTATCAATATAATCATACTTGGGCATAATATCCAATCATTATAGAAAAAAACAGGGAAAAAGTAGTAATGAAATTAAAATATTTTTAGACTTTAGATATTTATATTTTTATTTTTATCCAGAGATTTGCAAGTGACCTTAGCATAAATGAATATTTGTCCAAAGGAGTGTTCATTCAGTATTGAATAGTTGCACAGAAACTATTCTGCTTCTTACCTCTCTCTTACCATAAAACTGAAAATGTTCTGTAAGGACAGAAAGTCTTAGATTTGTAGAGACCTGTCAAAATCCTTTGTAGACACATTTAATATTTGCAGGTTGGAGCTGCCAGTAACTTCTTATGTTTTTCTAATACACAGAAGCTCCCTAGGAAACCAGATATCTGTGACCTGTTTTTGTAACATCTTTGGCTATACTTTGAGGTTATTTCTTTCATCATACAGTGTCTCCAATCCGCATTTTCTAGATTAAAATTCTGTTTTGCATAAATTGTTCTTTTTAATACTGTTCCTAGGAAGATTTTCAGCAAAAACAGGAACTGTGATATATGTGTTGGTGTTCAAAAAATCACCAGAGGAAAAATTTAAGAGTAAGCTAACAATGGCTAAAAACCTAAGGCTATAATCAGCTCTCCACATGTGCCTAACTACTAACGATGCTACAGGGAGTTAGGTGTGTATCATATTGAGAACACTCCTCACAGAGCTTCTGTCTAAGAGTCAAGGTTTATTAATATGATATGATTAAATGAATACAAGAGAGAAATATCTGATTAGTGATATGAAACTATAAATCATAGTCTGGCTCACAGAAAGTGTATGGGTGTAAGTGGCTCATATTGACGGCAGGAGGAGTTCATAATGTTCAATGGAATTTAACTGTGGGAATAAATGAATGAATAATTCCAGTTTCCTCTGTCCAAGTAAGTACTATTATAAGCATATTTGTAATTGAGGAAATACTACCTGATTTTTTTTTTCTTTCACTTGATAGAAAATTTTTCTATTAGAAGTATGTTTGTGGCTAGAAAGAAACACTTGTAAATTGAACTATTGGTCACAAGGACTTGATCTACTTTATTTCAATATCAATACGCTCTCAGCTCAAGAACCATCTGCCAGTTTCATTTTTAACCCTTGCAAACAGGATGGGTGGATATGTCTACTTAGATGTGTGTGTGCAGACACACGTTTACAAGGCCGTGATCTGAATTGGCTAAGTACAAGCCAGTTCCAGTCCTCGCCATTTTTTAGCACTGCTGAAAGGCAAGATACCTTCTTTCTAGTGCACACCTTGCTAAGACAGTTGCACAGTTTCAAGAGTAGCACTGCCCAGTCAGTTCAATGAAACAGACACGTAGGTAGATACTACATGCTCCCATGCATATGTACCCAGTGACTTCATGAGCAATGCTCTGTTGCCCGCGTTTGTTTTCATTCTTCCCACCTCACAAATATGATTTTTCAAGATGCTAAGAATGTTCACAACATCTTGAGGGCCTGTTTTTCCAGTAGTTTTTACTGAATACAGGTGAGCCACCATACAGCTGTCTTTGGTGTTGATTAAAGAATGGTGAGCATCCGTGGTGACAGGGCTCTGGAATTTGTATGACAGGCCAGAGCAGTAGGAGAGTGTGAGGTACTAAACACAAACACAGTCTGGGACATAGTTTGAGCTGAAAGGAATAAACCCAAGAGGTACTAATAGTGCCTGGAACAGGACAAAACAACAAGAACAGGCTATGAAAGGGAATTCAGTCCTGAGTGGTCTGAATCTTGGGTCAGTTCCCCTCTCCTCCTGAATATGTATACACCTACATGTCTGTGCATATAAAAATATATATGTGTACCTATACACTTCTGAAGGAAAGTAATTTGACAGGAAAGAGAGAGATTCAAACAAAATGTATGGAAAAACCACATAAACTACACTTGGAGTATATTTTCCTGGAGCATTGTTCCATGCTGTACAAGGTGTAGGCAGCCTCATTGTACAACGTTGTCACACCTCTGTAAAGGTGACTAAAAATTTGACTGTCCTCATGGGCACCTCTAGAATTCTGAAGAAGTAAATTCTGGAGAACTTACTGCTATTTCCACCTAGGTTAAGCCTAACTTAGGTCTTTGATTACCCTTAGGTTATGAGTGGTGAAAGAGAAAGGTTAGTAAAATATTTAATGTTTTATTTTGGAGCTGTTGCTAGATTTCTTTTTGTGTTGGCTATAATTGATCATTGTAATTTCTGCTGATCATCTGAGGCAATTACACTAGAAGATAGATACTTCTCTGGCCTTATAAATTCAAATAGCATTTTTTTCATCTCCCTAATGCCTATCCTCCTGTCTACTCCCATTGACTTATACACAGAATCAGCATTTTGTGCCAGATTGTCTTTTACAGGGAGACACCGGTAACTAAAACGTTGTTTAACGTAACAATTCTGAAGAATCTATACTTCAATTAAATTAAAAAAGAAGCAGCTTATGACTTTTTCTGCTGATAAATGTGGGTAAAACTCATCTGAAATGAATGGATTGATATAATTTACATTAGGAGAGATTTTGGCCTTGATTTGCAATCTGGGAAAGAAATGTGGCATTATACTGCTCTTCCTCCTTGTCATGACAGAAGCTTTCACAATAAAGATCTCTTTTAATTTATGACTTGCTGTAAAAGACACTGCATGACAGGGTTCTCTGGTACCGTAGTTTCCTGCCAGGGACAAAGCAACTATTTATTATGCCTTATATTGTGCAGTCACTTATCATGTTTCTTAACCTCACCAGTCTATCTCATTATTCTCCAGGAAAGCCATTTTAGGAACTGCCAGCAACTTACATTATAAATGGGTTTATGTCACTTTTGGTTTTGAACAAGGAGGCAGACTTTTGTGAATTAGGAACATGGCGTTGTGCCACTCAATAATGTGATGTGACTTAGTGAGTTGTCTAAACAACAAAATTTCCCTTCTGAATCAAAATTTGAAGTGGCATTGGTTTATGTATTTGTTTCCTCAGATGAATTAATGCAACCAGAAATATGTAACCAAGTAATCTGTATCTATAACTTGTAACATTTAATTTCTCTTTCTCTTTCTCTCTCTCTTTCTTTCTCTTTCTTTTTCTCTCTTTCTCTCTTTCTCTCTTTCTCTCTTCCTTTCTCTCTTCCTTTCTCTCTTTCTCTCTCTCTTTCTCTCTCTCTTTCTCTCTCTCTTTCTCTCTCTTTCTCTCTCTCTTTCTCTTTCTCTCTCTCTCTCTCTCTCTCTCTTTCTTTTCCCTTTTCATAAATAATGGCAAATAATTTGTTTCCATTGCAGAAAATTCAAGGTCAGAAAGTCCTATGGATGATAGTTTAGCACAGGATGAAAACAAGATAATATCATTCCACACCAAAATGAAATTGGAGTAATACACCTAGGTGACTAGCATTACTCTGCATTTAAATAGCATAAATAAGTCTAACATCTGGTCTTAAGTCTGGGAAGTCTAACAGTTGCTCTTGACCTGTCTTGGTACCAATACACAGAGGGGTGACATTATCCTGGTTGTCTGAGAAGCATTTAGAAATGATTTGACACACCTTGAAAGGAGAAACTTTAAAAGGTAAAGCAGAGTAATACAATGAAATCTTTCTATGTATCATGAAATCCAAACCAGGGTGAGCTGGGTGTATTGCTGAGCAGAGCAGTGCCACTCTAATTGCAGTGGCATAGCAGGAAGGTGGCTTCATTATTCTATCATCTACTTATTTCGTGCCTCTGGGCTTTGCTCTGATCCTAATTCATCACAGTAGGTTGAATACTCAGTTATTTTATTCTGATGTTTTGCAGAAATGATACTGAAGTTGTAGAAATCTCTTGAGCTCATTTGATAACTAATACTGGCACTTATGATAAGTGTTGTGCTCAACTCATTTACAGCCGTGGGAATATAAGCTGATTTTTAGTCTGGAAATAATTTAAAATTTATTTAAATATAGTTTACAGGAAAATTGAATGTTTCATTCAGCACAAGGTTATGTTTCTTATCTGGTGTCTTGAAAACATTTTTTTGTATAGTTAGATTTTCAGGTATAATATAATCTGAAAAAAATTCTTTTAAATCAGAGTTATTTTATGCATCAGTCAAAATAATTCAACGAAGTTAAGACGTATTTGTCAAAATTTGTCAAAAGCTTTGTTTGACTTAAATCTGCATTTTCTGGTTTGGCAGAAAAATTGCCTCCTCTATTCACTTCCAGATTGAAAGTAATGTCTGATTACAACTGATATATTTAGTAATCCCTGTATTTTGCAGGTTAATTCTGATAATGTTAGGGCATCAAAATATTGTTTCAGTAATTGGATGCTATCCTTTCAATCTGACATCAGTTGTGTTAACAAACTGATTTCATATGGAACAGAGACATCAGAATAATAAATCTGATTTCAAATGCTGTCTTATTTTTACGCTGTGTGCTTTAGTAGTAATAAGCAGCTCATTTTTTTTTTTTAATATAAAGGTATAAATCAGTCTCTCAAACAATAAAAAGCATTTTGGTTTCTTCGTAGTGAGGTTCAGGTAACAAAGTTTTTGTTGACATGTTTTTTTGAAGTTGAACTGCTCTATAATAATGTCATATGAATTTTTTCATGGTAAAATCACAAACAGTTAGATTATTATTTTGGAAATCTCTTTTGATGTTTGTAGTATTAGAAATCTCATTTAACTGTGAGTGCCTGGTTTTGATTTCCTTGCAACATCTTAGAGACTGGAATTCACACCAGCAACGTCAAGCAAGTTTGGTCATATAATCCAGTAAATATTGTGATATGATTTTGGACTATATTTGTTCTTGATCCCAGAACAGGTCTCTCCATCATCAGGCTCCATCCATCCATCTCTTCCATCATAGCAGTAAGGCTACTATTGTACTTCCTGTGGGTGAATTTAATTCTTGTGTGGAACTTAACACCCTGCATAGGAAGATGATATCCAGAAAAACATTCTGACTGATATACAATGGTAACCTACAGTGTACCACTTCTTCTCTAAAGTGTTTTAGCAGCTGCCCCCACTGGTTAGTGCACTTTTTTTTTTTTTTTTTTTCCCTAATATGTAGCTTCACAGGGCTGTAAAATAGTTTATCTAAAAAATAGTAAAAGAAACAATCATTTCCCATGGAGAATGCCCGTCTACAGAAAGAAGAGTCACCTTGTTTACTTGTTTTCTGCTACAGCAGCTACCCTGTGATGTTTTTGCATAACATCTTTCTCAGGGGAAAAAAAAGAAAAGAAAAGAAAACCAGCAATTGAGTAAGGGAAGGATAACTGCTTAGTAATGCTCCATTCCTCAGTAATCAGTATTTTCAAGCAGAAGAGGCTCTCATTGAAAAAGGTGAAAAGTTCAAAACATGGCTCAGCTGGACAATGGGTGAAGTGTGTAAATCCATTTTAACTGTGTATTGCAGAGGGAAAGGCAAATACATGTTTTTCCTGTTTTTATGTACTATTTGCTCTGTTTATAATGTCCTTGAAAGCTGGGAACTGAAACAATTTGGGACTCTTGTTTTTCCACTTTATGCGCCTCTAGGTTTGCTGGTGTATGAATGCTTGGCTGATAGTTTTGATTGCAATATCAGTGGCTTTGTCGTTTACTAAAAATTTTTAAAAAAAGAAAAAAAAAAAGAAATGTACCTTAAATGTGAGCACTACAACTATGCTAATATCTGTTTGAAATTAATAGGGATCATATACTTTGGAAAATATAGGAATAATCATTCTTTGAACTTATTAACCTCTTTCATCTGAAATTTAAAAACATTTACTAATTAAGCATCACAATTCCTCCACATGTCAGAAACTTCACAGTAATCACTATATTTACTTGACATCTCTACTATTATTCATTGTGATTTTAAGAAGGCCTTATATTAGCTATTTAATAATATATGACTTCATGAAGCAAGTTGAGCTAGAAAATGAAGGATACAGAAATAGAGTTTATCCATGGGACTGAAGCCAAGGAACTTGAACTGAATGCACTCTAATAAAAGTCAATTAGTCAAACTTCTCTAAGTCCCTTTGTGGAAATTCTCATTCAAAAGTACCATAGTCACAACTGGAGCAGGAGTGAATGTGAGCATTGTGTAGAAAATGTCTGCTGTAGCTTGTTCTGATTCACTTTTCTGACTGCGACCATGCAGACCATGTGATGATGGAAATGACTGGAAAATATGAAACATTTGAAGTAAAAGGAAAATATTTTACACAGTTCAAAGCATGGTTTGAAAGTTTTGAATATTTTTAAACAATATTGAATTTTACTTAAGCAGGCAAGGAAAAACTTCTGTATGAAGTGAGAGAACTAAATTCTGTTTCACTATTGCAATGAAATTTCTTGAACATTTCAATGACTTTTGATTTTTGAATTTAAAAAAATGTATGATCAAACAAATGTCACTGAAAATTTTCATTTTGGTGGAAAAAGCATTTTCTATGAATTGTTTATATTTATGAAAAATAATTATGAGCAGTTCCCAGCCAAGAAAACCCACTCCATTTAAAGTCAGGGAATACAGGTGGGAATAACCTACAAGTTTATCTTTTTTTATTATTATTATTCTTACAACTGCATAGTCCTTGTCTTGTCCTGTATCAAATCTGAAGCACTGATCAACTGCCATTTTTTTTTTCCTAAGAACTAAGAAATCATTGGCAGAAAATTATTGAGGAAAAAAACACGTCTATAGGAAAAGTATTTTTGCAAAACCAAATTATTAGATTTTGGCTTTTTTTCCTAATGCTTGCTTGCTTCCAAAACTCTTTAAGTATCTTTTATTATAAATTACATATACTGTTGTTATCGATGCACAAACCCAATAGCTGAGCTAGACACTTGTTCGCTGAAAAGAAAGCCGCAAAGCTTTTAGTAATGAGATGAAATAACTATTTCTTATTGAAAAATCTGTGTTCATTGGTCTCAGTGCCACCTTTGGTGCACTGTGTCCCATAAGCTGGCTGTGTCAAGAAATACTTCTTTTTCCAGTTTACCCTGCAAAGCTTTTTAGCTAAATCCAGGCAATGCAGAAAAGAGGAAAACATGGCTTTTAGCAGTCTTTAAAGTGTTTGCATTGGGCAAGATGATTCAACTCAAAGTTTGTTTAGCCTGAAAATACATGCAGTGCAAGAAATGCATACCTTCACTGTATTTGGAAATAGGCCATGTGAGGTACCCTGTGTTTTAAGAAATGAGGCACTACACTATTCTAAAATAGGTAAATAATTCTGTTGCAGTCAGTAGAATAGCATAGCAGAAGAGATATCCAGATAAAGACACTAATTTTCCTGTGTATAAGGAAATACTAGGGAAGATGGCTGTAAAATTTTGCTTAAGATTTTTAAATACAGCATGTTTTAATCAATTCTCATAAAGAACTACTTCCTATTATTTTTGCTTTTGGGCAGTTTCTGTAATGTTTTGTGTTCTATGTAGAAAGACAGCTCCCAAGAGCTGCAGAAATCCCATTTTAGCTCAAAAGGAATGAGTAAGCTACAAGTAACGGCTGCCAAGAGAGGCTGTGAAGCAAGGAAGGGCCCTTTTCACTGTGACTTGAACAGAAATGGTTGTGGTGCAAATGGAAGAAAGGTGAACTGCACATAACGACAAGTGTGATATGACATCTCAAGGATATAAAATGAGCCCAGCATGGCAGCTCATGCTACATCTGAGCAGTGTCCTCAAGGCATTGCAATCCCCTGGTTCTGCTGTCCCCTCCTGCCCATTTAAAAATATTTTCCCCAGTCCCTCCCCTCCTGTAATGGAGTTAGTAATGAGCTGGAGGAGAAATTATCATTCAGAGCAGTATCAGGCAGCAGTGATAAGGATGATATAGTTGTGCTTAGACAGGCACTGACATTTTCAGACAGGCTGGACTGCAGATGAACATGGAAAAGAACATTTCAGGGAGCTGTGAAGTGCTGTATCTTCAAGGGCTGGGGAGAGAACAGGTTCCTGTCATGCCAGAAAGGCATGTTTTGTGCCAGATTGTCAAGAGGTACCCCAAGCAAGCATCCTTATGCTGGGAGTGGGCAGGAGCTCTCTGGATAGAAGAGAGGTGGAAGTACGCTGAATAACCAGTGTATTGAAAGGTACACTGGAATCATTATTGCACTTTGTCATGTCTGACTGGGGAGATCCTGGGAGTCTGACTACATTCTGATTTTGGCTTTCAAGATTTCAGCCTAGAAAAAATGTCAATGTATTCACTTTTTATAGTAAGGGAACTAACACTGTTTGCCTTGTTACTCCTTTAGTAATACAATGAGCAGCAGGATCGTTCTCTGTATTGTGCCCTGTGATCTTCCTGACCCACCAGGAGGTCAGACTTGCTGGGATGGTACAACCTACCCCATGCCTCTAGCAACAGGAGCAGCAAGCACAGGAGAAGTTATATTGTGGCTCTGGATTTCTGAAGTGGAGAGTCTGACTTCTCTCCTTGATCTCTGCTTCACAGATAAACAAACAAACACACAGTGTCAGCTTTGCTTTCCTTTTCTCTTGGTCTGGTACTCTACTTCTGTTCTGAAGTCCCAGGAGACCAGAACTGTTCAGCAGTGAAATACAGATAACTGGTCTAGGAAGGGAAAGAAACCCACAGTCTACACTCTGTGAGTCCCTTCCCATGCATCACTTGCTGCTTTCTTTGTTCCACATTTGTCCAAAGATATTTGGGTGTAATCTGAGAAACTTCCATCACCAGCTGCTTACAGTATACTCTGTTTTCTTACAGTAGATATGAATAACAGTCATGAAGAACTGCCTAGAGCTCAAAGGATGGTGCACCAGCTTGCCTGTCCTCAAGACGCCTGGTTGAAAAAGTCCAGACAGTCATTCTGATTTCAGAGGGCCTTGAAGAGATGTACTGGAGGGTAAGTTGCCTGGTTGAAAAAGTCCAGACAGTCATTCTTCTGATTTCATAGGGCCTTGAAGAGATGTACTGGAGGGTAAGTCCATAGAAGGAGTTCCTAAACCCGTAATTAAATATAAGTAGTCTGATTGAAAAAGGGTGCAGATTGTTGGACAGTATCCTATAAATGATAACTACAGCATAGCTGAAGGATTGTATGGGGAAAGTATTGCTGTTGGCTTTTACTCCTCCCTAGATGTACAATTTTGACAACTGTTGCAGTCTACTGGGCCAGATGATCCACTGGACGACTGGCCTTATACATCCACTCCTATCAGTAGTCTTCGCACAAACCCACTTCTGAACTCCATCAGCTAAACGTGCTACCAAAGTAGAGAAGCTGTAAATATTAATGGACATAAGAAAAACAAGAGGCTAGTAGGTCTTCTTCTGTATGCTTCCTTAAGTGCTTATGATATCATTATTAGCTAGAAAACTGCCTGCCTGCAATGTCAACCATTCACACAATGGTAGAAGACATGTTTCAAGGCATGAGCTTGGGTTATGCCTCTGAAATCTTTCTTAGCATGACCTTCCTCTCTCCTCAGATTTATAGATTGGAGCCCTGGTGGAGGCAGCGTCTTTGTAATGCTAAAGAGTCTTGAAAAGCTTTTAGCAGCTTGAATTCTACAGTCAATTTATTGCTGAGTAAATTCCTGAGTTAGTAACAAAGAAAAAAATATAATGGTTGATTGACTGAGCATATTGGGCTGTACAAATGATTTAATTTTCAGCACACTTCACTAATGGCAAAATTATATGTTAGAGGTACAAACAGCCTAGGGAAAAAGGAACATCTTTTTCTAATGCTGCTCTTAGAAAGTTATTCTAGGACTCTGCACATTGAAAACTGATCACATTGCAACATGGTACCATAAGCTGTCCTGATTGCAAAGTCAAACATTTCCCTAACACAAAATAAATTAAGACTCCTACGTTTTTAAAGAACAAAACTCCTTTCTTCTTTCAGGTACCAACTACTATAGAACATTAATTGGATCTTTCTTACTCCCAGTAGATTAAATTAATTATTAAATTAATTGAAGGGGGCTTACAGGAAGGCTGGGGATGGACTTTTTACAAAGGCAGGTAGTGACAGAAAAAGGGGTAATGGTTTTAAACTTGAAGAGGGTAGATTTAGATGAGATATTAGGAAGAAATTATTTACTGTGAGGGTGGTGAGACAGTGGACCAGGTTGCCCAGAGAAGTTGTGGATGCTCCTCCCTGGAAGTGTTCAAGGCCAGGTTGGTTGAGGCTTTAAGCAACCTGGTGTAGTGGAAGGTGTCCCTGCTGATGGCAGGGGGGTTGGAACTAGATGATCTTTAAGGTCCCTTCCAAACCATTCTGTGATTCTATGAAATCCTAGCATCGCAGTGCTGCCTACCATCTTAGGAAAACATTTAAAGAAAATATACACACATTTAACCCTTTTCTGTCACTGTCAAATTGTGTCACACACTATTTTATTTAAAAAAGAAGCTCACATAAATTCTTGATATAGAGAGTGTAAGCAGAAAGGTCAGTATTTTCTGTCAGATTTTTATGGAACATTGAGACAGAAAAGTTGTGAAGTGCTTTGAATTGCCTATAAACTGAGGCTTTTTCTGTACATTGGATCAGTGTTTGCCCTACGCTTACTAAAGCCAAGACACCACATATGCTATCAAATGTCTGGCAATAAGATCTAAAATTTGGGGCCTGAGTGCTTATAAATACTCAATACAATCTTGTGAGTTAAACTGTATTTTCAATTTTAAAATAATAAATGATTAATTTTTCTTTTATTGGTGTAATTTTTAAAGTTCAAGTTCTCTGAGTCTTTTACCTGAGATTTCTTGCTAGTATTTTGGAATACTTCAGTGAAAACACCTCAGGATACTCACACATAGTTTAAGGCAAGCTGAGGGCCCCACTAAGAATATGAAAATATTTTTTTAATTTTTAAGAAGAAAGAATTATTAAAAATGCCCAAGCATGAGCAACAGGAATAAGAAATAGACATTTGAGTAATAAATTTAGATTGAATATCGAAAACCTGCAGCAGGTATTTGGAAGGATATATCCTTCCACTATATAATCACAAAATATTAAACCAAACTATATATTTAACAGAATATTAATTAAGTAGAAACCTTAAAATTCTTCTAAATTTCTAAACATACTCAAATCACATTTATACTTTTCTTTTTTTTTTTTTTTTTTCCCCAGCTCTGTTCTAGGTAGCTCCTCTTCTCCATTCACATTTTTCTCACGAGGTAAGTGTGTGGAGACACTCCATACATTTGGTTACTAAATAAGCAGAGCTCTTTTGAGCTGAATATAGTTATTTTTATAGGGCAAACACAGCATCATAAATTGTCTTGTTTGTTTATAATTTCTGAAATATCTCCAGACAGGATTTGGGAGGCATGACTTCTGTTTTCCAGATCACCCTTCTAGATGATCATTTTTTTTGACAGTTTTCCAGAATTATGCTCAATCTCCCTGGAAGACTTTCAGTGACAAGGAGAAAAACTTTAGAGCAGGAAAAATCTCTGTCCTAGGAAGGTGTTTAGCGTGACAGTAGTAAGCTATCACATGTCTTACAGAACATCATAGAACAGGATTTTTGATCTTGATGTACTATTTTAAACAAAAACTTAAATAATACAAATAATACATTAATAATCTAGTCCATGATCCTTTAGATAATGTTTATGAAATTTGTCTTTTGTCTACTTGTCACAGAGGCAAGTAATGAGCCGCTTATTTAACTTGAATGGCTGAATAGCCACTGCCCTGGTTCTGCCTACTAGCCTCCAAGTATAATATTTTTACTTCAGTTCCTCTTCTGCTAAAATTCTCCAATTTGAAAGGTTTTGGTTAAACTGTAATTCTCTGAATGTCAAAATACATCGGGAATGAGAAGAAAAAGAACATATAAAGACGTGAAATATTTTCAAATGAAATCAACCAACAGAAATATACAGTAAAAGTTTTAGCTACATCAGAAATTGCACAAACCCACAAGGGACATCAGGGCTTGATTAAAATGTATACAATTAAACTAAAGAGCCTGAGATGGTAGTTGCATAAGTACCATGAGGCTGTACATTGAGATAGTTCAGAGGTTTGGGGCAAATTTTTCATCAGCAAATGATAGTTCGTTGGGCCTGAAACTTTCCACAAACATGTATGGCTCTTAATGAATTTCCCACTGGGAAAAGTATCTAAGCTCAAATATAGAATTTTTGTAAAAAGGAGAATACACAAGCTACCTTAAACATTTGAATATTGGGAGAGATTTGCCCAGCCTCATGCAATTCAAATGCAACTGTAAACACTTTTAGAGCTTACTTGGACAAATACACACTTAAGTAACTTGTTTTTATAACATTTTTAATTCACTGAATTCTTAATTTCTCTGTCAAATTCCAGATATTCTATCTGCAAATGTGAAAATTAGCAAGAAGATATGAACTTCTTTAAGCTTCTGAATGTTACATAACTATGGAAATTGTCTAGGCTAGGAGAAAAAAAAACCCAATAGATTTGCAGAGTCAAGAACAGGTCAAAGCTGCTGGTTTCCTGCTCTGCAAAAAACAAAATACTGAGGAACCTGAGGGAGACTAAGGGGTTTTGTTCATAGAGGCTTTTTTCTGGTAGCTGAAAATTAATGATTTGGAGTAGTGGAGTGGAGGCAAAGAGAACTGAAAGCAGGGAGCAGCGATTAGATTTAAATTTAAATAAAACAGGAGTGGAACCAGTAAGAGTAAGGGCAGAAGAATCCCAACACAAGAAGTACCAAAAGTAGGAATTGCTGGTTGTTTGTAATTTTGGGGTGGTCTCACTAGGGTTGTTTTGTTGTTTTTTTTTTTTTTAATTTAAAATGAAAATTTTAAAGTTTTCATTTTAAGTAACTTTTGAAATGAAAGGGGAAACATGTACAAAAGACTATAAAAGTAGATATGATTTAAAATCAAAAGTATTTTTCTACATATTTGCTAATAGAGCTATGTTCTTTAATGAAGATATGGTCCACTATTGTGAGATTTTGTGTATAAGCATAAGGATAGTTTCTGTACTGGAAAGAATCTAAGATACATAGAGAACAGAGTCAAAGTATTACAGTAATATTCAGTGACTCACACAGGGAGCAAACAGCAAAAAGAGGAATTTATCCTCAAGCTCTTTAACTTTTTTCTAGTTCTTTAATCAAGTAGAAAACCATCCTTCCTCTTCAGCCTTATTTTCAATGTTACTATGTGTACCTGTAAGTGACTGAAGCCTTCTGACTTTAATCTATGATTGCAAGTAAGATTGGGTATGTGGTACTGCAAATTAGATCTATTACAGGTCACTTGTCCTGCAGTGACTTATATCTTCTTTTTAACACTTGTTATTACATTTCTGCATTCTTCCCACATGACACAATGCTCTGTTGCCACGTATGATTTAACATATTTTTACAGACTGTGCTCATTGACAGTTATTTATTGTTCTTCTACACTTTGCATGTCTGAATCCTTGGCTTTGCTAGCAAGATAGAGAATTACTTGTTGAAGCTCCATGCTGTGTTGGCTCTGGGCTTATACTGTGTTTGTGGAAAATACTGCACACAAACAAGTTAAGCCTTACAGGCAGCAGAATGAATTCAACAGTTACTGAAGATGGTTCAAGAACTTAATAATAAAAAATTTCCACAATTACTTTGTAAAATTTTGATTAACTGAGATATGCTTTCCAGTGTTGGGTTTTTCTGTGTTTCCTTGGACTGAAAAAATAAGCGTAAAAAGTTCTAGCACCAAACTTATCGCTGAGTATTCGTCTTCTTAAAGTTTATTCTTGGCATATGCTTAGTGAGAACAGGAAGGATTGAAAATAATATAGCTAAACAACGAAGCTGTTGATTGCTTCATCAAATTGAAGGAGATTCACACATTTGTGAATTAAGCTTCTATAAGCAACAGTTGCAAGATAATAGCTCTTGCTAATGATCCTTGCAGGGGAACTTGCACTTCAGAATATAAATTCTTCAAGTTATTATTGCCAAAATCAGTAGATTCAAAATATCTGTTGAGGAAACTGACTGATGTCTTGAAATTACATGTTATGAAAATATACTTGTTGAACATTGATGACAAGAACAGTACTGATAGATGACAGAATGCGATGGATATTACCAGTTACAACTGTTACAAATTTAAAAGAAGTACTAATGGCAATACATAGTTTACATGTCTTCGGTTTTTGTTACTGATATAAATTTTAAACAGTGCTTTTTAACTTATATTTAAAGTGCACATGTATTTTTTTTCCCCATTCATCCTCTCCTGTTGACACCTTGTTGGGTGTAATGCGTCTCTGGGCACTTTTTACTTATACTTTGTTTTTTGTCAGGCTGGTCAGCAGCCCTATATACTGCTGTGGGCAATGTTTACTCAGAATTCCTGTCTGATTGCACTGATTTTGCTGAATATATGGCTGCTTTACCGTACAGCTGGTAATAGGAGCTGTAGAAGCAACGGTGGATTTTGGATATGTGTGAATCCTTGGATACATTTCCAGGCACACCCATCCTCGCCTTCCTCCAGTCACTCATACACGTGCACACACCCACGCACACTCTTTATGTTCAATTAGATTAGGCAGAGAACTAATATATTCTCTTATAGTGTTCCCTATCTGTTAATTACCTTTGGATAAGGTGTGCTTCATTTAGGTATTTATGTCAGTAATCTTGTGAAGCCCTAACATTTGCCACTCCTTAGTCCGCACCCGGAACGTTCTCCAAGGGCTCTGCATTGACAGGCAGTCTGCATTCAGCTGTGAGTAAAGGGCAGCATATATTTGCTTTCCCCCAGAAGCAGAGCAGAGATCAAATTTTATAGCCACTTCTCAGTTACTTGGTTATTCCCTGGGGGAATTCTGTCTGAGCTTCTCTTTCCCAGCAAACCTTTTCCCTGCCCCTCCAGACAGGAGGTAGTGGTTCAAACAAATTTACTTCTCATGGAGCTTTCTGTTCCTTTATTTCCCTATTTAGCTTCACAGGTCTTCACAGGTAAATTCACAACTAGTCCCTTAATATTTCATACTCTATGTGTTAGGATTTAGATCTTAAAAATCCTGAGACAGAGAAGGAGGTAAGAGGGTGGTTCTGGGATCTGTGGGAGTCGCTGCAATTCTGCAGCTCAGTTTCATACAGCATCCAAGAAACAGATTCTTTGCTGATCCTCAGGAGATAAGAAATGTTTCAGGCACCTAAACCCTGCCGTTCCCATGGGGCACAGAGCCGTTGCTAGGGTATATGCTTTGAGAAGTATTTTTACTTTAATGTTCCTTTAATGAGCAAACATCAACTTAAATGAAGTCTCCCTTCCAGCCTGCTGCTCACACTTAGTTGTGGCTGGTCTCTTCCATTTTCCTAATTTGCTTTTAACTTGCTCAAATCTTTTGAAGTTTGCTGACATCGAAATAGTGGAATTCATCCTCTTTGAAGATCAGGGCTTCTCATTTTACCTTTGTTTTACATGTGAAGAGAAACCTTATTTATGTCATTTTTAGTATTATATCTGTGCTGCCTATCATATGTCTTTTCTCGTTATTTTTTAATTTTTTTATTGAAGGATAAGGAAACCGGAAAAAATATTTCTCTTCCTTTTTTAACTTTAAAACACATTTGTAAGTGATCATTTGCAAACAGTCTTTGAAAAAGTACGTCCACAATCTGTTCTTTAATCCCATTTATTTTCCTCAACTCTTGATGTGAACGGGTTTATCATACTAAGGTTTCCGTACGTAGCAGCTCAGCTGTTGTTTGTTACAAAATCAAACACTGAAGTACTTTCTTTTGGGAAAAAGATAGATGCACAAATTTTTTTTATTTTTTTTTTTAAAAGGAGAAAGAATAGGCCAGACTTTGTTCTGACCAAGCCAGAAAAGTCCTTCAACTAAGTCCTTCCTTTGTTGAGCTTCTTTTAAGCTTATGTTTTAAACTAGAGTGAGTTGTGGCATATACATCCATTAAAAGTTGAGTAGGATAGATTGTGTTTAAATCTCTCAAGCTCTGAAGACCTGCTTTCTGTGCTCAACTTCTTTTTTGAAAGGGTAGAAACAGATACATTGCCATGGGCTTTTGTTTGGTCACATTTAATGTAGTGGCAAAAATATGCACGTAGGGTACAACTGGAACCAACAGTCTGCAAAAAATCGGTCTGTGTTTTTTCCTCCTAATTATTTAAGATTTAAGAAGCTCTATCAGGTAAAAGTAGTTTACTGTAATTATTTAAGATTTGAAAAATACTGTAAGGAACAAAGCTGTCTGAATAAAATTATGCAGCATGTACATGTTCATGTTCCTTGCTAATCGGACTTGAGTCATTGCAGGCTGAGGTGTACTAATTAATCCCAACCAAAGATTTGTCCTGCCAATTAGCAGCCCCTTAGATATGCTGTCTGGTTGATCTATGGCTGCCTTGTGGGAAATACCCAGGTTATGCAAGTTTTATGATGATTCTGACCCCCTAGGCCAGGTACAAAGTTATTTCAAGAAGAGGAGCTGATCTGTTTTGCAGAGAGTAATAGCTGCATACAGTGCTTTAGGGCAAACCCCACCAGGTAACTGTGACAGAAGGATGAAGCTAGCATCCAAAGTAAGAGGAGAAATGTGCCCTCAGTCTGGCACACTGCAAATTTCACCTCTGAACCATACAAAGTCCCTCTCATAAAGTCTTCATTTCTGGAAACCTGAGAAAGGGTGTTTATATTCCCATGACTGTCAGAGAAATTGTCTGCAGCTGTCTTAAATTAAATGGATTAAAATCCATTTTTAATTCCACATATAAAATACATGTTTGTATGTAAACATGCCTATGATTACTTCATAGACATGGTTCACATACAGTGTGAGTCAAGCCTGATGAGTTTTAGTAACCCTTTTAGTATATATTATTTCCTAGCAAAGGTACATCACACCTTGTCTGCACAAGGATAATCACAACATGCCAACAGCATAACCAGAAGGGCGCATACTTTGTGTGAGAGGGACTCAGGATACTAAACTTGAATATGGTTTGGTTGTATCAATCCACCCGTCCGTTTTTCTTCTCCTCAGATTCAGTTTTCTCCTATTTCTCCTAGGCATCATTATTACCCTTCGTTTCTGTCAGCGGCTTCACAGAAGAGTGAATTTAGGCCTGGGGTATGACACACACAGAAGCAGCTATCTCCCCCATTTATCCAGGCTAAGACAAGAGGCCAGATCCTGTGCCTACTTAAGCTAACCCTGTAGAAATTGAAGACATTAAACTACACTGAATTTGGAGCGACAGAGTGGAGAATGTCGCTCTGAAATCTCGATTATGACTCTCTCCTTAGAAGATGCCAGTCCCTACTCAGTGCTCACGAATGAGCTTATCGCTTCTCTCTTGCTCCAAGCCCCAGCTGCCACCAAGAGACCAAAGCATAAGAGCGCTGGGATTAAACTGTATGCTTTAATACTTTAATACTATCCTATTAGCACGGTGCTTAAATATGCTAGGGAATTTAAGGATAATTCAAATTACACGCTTAAAGACTTTTTAGCACTTGGGAAGAAAATAGAAATTTTGACTGATGGAGTCCAATTCTTTTCCCAGCTGTATCTTTGCGACCTGCATGCACTGGTAATGTAATGGAGGGGGCTGCAGAGCCTCCAAGGGATTTTTAATTTCAAAATGGATGGTGAATATCCATTCACTAATAAATCATCTACAGCAGTTCTGCAAGAAAGAAAAAAGGCTCAAGGCTCTAATTTTTGTCTTGTGTATTTTTGCCCACCCTCTGGGTTCAGAGTTAGCAGTTTTTTGAAGTAGATGTGGGCAGATGGCCAGCCACATTAATAGTTGAGACTTGTTTATAGAAATTTCATTTTAATTGAGTGCATAGCGAGAGATGTATCAGTCAGTATGATTTTTCCCTAGGACCTTATTCTTGCACTTCTGTTTCATGGCAGTACTTTCTTTTGGGCAAGAAAACTCGTATAGATTTATTGCCTTTCTCTTTTCTGTGCAACCTTGTCTAATAAGACCATTGCAGTGGCTGCAGCCTGTAAAATTAGCCTGTGAACTCTTTGTACCCTTGTCTGCCTGTCTCAGTCTCCCTCTGTGTTGGGTTTGTGTGGTGGGGTTTTGGTAGCAGGGGGGCAGAAACAGGGGTGGCATCTGTGAGAAGCTGCCAGAAGCTTCCCTGGCTCCAAATTGGACCCACTGCTGGCCAAGGCTGAGCCCATCAGCGATGCTGGAAATGCCTCTGTGAGAACAGGGGAAGGAGTGAGCGAGTGGCTGTGTGATGCTTAGTTGCTGTCTGGGCCTAAACGATGACACTCTCAGATCAGCCTAGTAAGAAGACTTAACTGTGAGCTTATCTGTCTTTTTTTGTCATAGACTAGTGCTGGTTTAGGTGGTAGACTGATGAAAAGCAGCAGGGGTTTCTGCTTCACATTCAAATTGCAGGGCATTTCTTTCTTTTCCTTCCATTTAGTGGGTTATCCACTAATATCCCTAAAATTAACAATTATAATGTACATGTGCAAGACATAACTATAATGTGCCTATGAATTTTTGGATGGCACTGCTAGAGTAATTTGTCTCATGGCAATAATAGCCATTTGCACAAATTCTAATTCTGTATCTACAGTTTGGTTGTGGCAATAGAAACAAAAGAATTAATGGTTTTCGATCCAATGCAGTGATATATATCAGGAAAGTGATTTACTTGCTATCTACTGAGGTTTTTAACTGATCTACAGGTGGTTTATGTGCTTACAGCTTGCTCTTCAGCTTAGATACTGAATGTAAGTTCATGGCCTCACTCTGTTCTGTAACCCTCTTTCAGTTGCTATATGGTGGATAAAATAAAGTGACATCTCTGCAGAAATGACTAGGGTGCCAGGGCTTTATTAAATATTCATATGTCTGGACTCTATATATGCATATTAGTTCATGCCTTATTTAGTTCAAACAAACCCCCAAAGTCTCCTTTCATATGCATTTAAGTGCTATGAGATCTCTCTGTCTCCTAGTTTGCATGCATAATTTGTACTAGACTCAAGAGAGCTAACATATGCTCATGGGCAAGGAGAATCAATCCATTTAAAAATTATGTAGCCTGTTATTTTCTGGAGTTATAGAGTGAGTCCTGTGGCTTTTTTTACCCCTCACTACAGTATTTTGGATAGTTACTCACAGACTTTAATATGGTACATAATGCCCATATAGGAAACTTGTTTTTCTAGTGAGTGTTTTCACCCCTTGATAATGTCTGTATTAGCCAGGCCCCTGCTGACTAAAATAACATCCAGAATAACTTTTTGTTTCAGACTAACAGAACAAGGGTGAATGCTTTGTGCTGCAGGCACTGGCCTGATGTTAAAACAGGCAGTTTTAACAGTTCCTGCCTGTGTCACACAGTGTACGATGGTAGGCACATCTTCTAGGGCCCACACTTTTACAATGCCTAAAGTACTAAGTGACTATCTATTGGCATTTTCAAAAGCAGCAAGGGATTGGCTTCCATGAGGGTTTTCAGCATTCCACTGGAAATCACAGCTCAGAGTCCAGCAAGCCTCCCAGGAGAGGTCTTAAGTCTACAGGGATCCCAGAAGGTGCCACAGTAAAGTTTCCTTTTTAAACCAGACTCAAGGTAATGGTGTGGCTAATATCTCACCCATGTATCACTTGGAGTGACTGATGGCAGTTTCCATCCCAAGCTCTGAATGACTTGCAATGTAGGCCTCCACAGTGGAGGACTGCATTCCTAAAGACACCCAGGTAATAGGGGCATAATGTACATAACAAAAGACATCCAACATTATTGTCCTGTACAATGTCTGATTTTTCCCTCATGAGGCAGGAGTTATTAAAAGTATTTATTTTTATATAAGTTGCCAAGACTGGTGAAAACCATTTTCATTTTTTTCCTGCACTAGTTATGCTACTCTTAGACTGCTAACAATAATAGTAATAAAAAGCCCCATCATTTTAAGGTTAAATACAGTAGAAACAAATGCTCTATTACCCTAAAGACATTGCAAGTAACAATTTTAACTTGAGACAAGAGGAAAGTTACTCCATGTGTATGCAGACAGACAGATCTCCTGGGCTCTTGTTTCCTGCTAATCTTGCAGTGATTGGGAATTCATTGTGCCTGAGTTATCGCAGCTCGTATTTAGGTAGCGTATTTCACATCTGACTATGCTGTCAGGTACACTGAAGTGGTTGCTGAAATAAGATGCCTGAGAACCCACTCAGCCAAGACGTGCCATCTGCTTCCTGATGACTGACAACAGCGAAAGCCTCTTGCGCTGCTGCCAGCAGTATTCTCCCTTTCAAATAACATTGTGCGGTGCCAGAGTTATTTATTCCATGCTGTGTCATTAAAGCTGGGAAGGAATCAGACTTTCTATTTCACTAGCAATTTTGCAATTTCTAATCTTGTTCCTTGGGTCCGGAAAAATGTGGACAACCCAAGCACTTCTTTCTCATTTTCTACATCTAAGTTTTTTGCTTTTTTTTTTTTTTTTTTTTTGTTCAAGGAAACAGTAATATTTGAAAAAGAAATTTTAATTGAAAAACAAAAACATTTCATGTTGATATAAGCACAATGGTTATTCTTTTTCTAAATGATGTGGGAAAAGGTCTTTTTTTAGTGCCTTCTTATACAAAATATTTAAATGAACATATTCACTCAGTTCTGACTAAATGAAAATACTCACTGAGTTCTGACTGGTGTTGCTATGTTTGTCTCTATTTCAGTGCAATGGTGATGCATACTGTGGATTGTTCACATATCAAGCGCCAAATGATCAAAAATAGTAGGTAAAAATTGCACTAGATTCTATGGATTTTTAACAGAAAATATGTGAGACAGACTAACATTCCGCTTGTAGAAATCATTTAACTTCTGTCAGTTTCCAGCACCCCAAGGGACAGACTGCCCTAGTGGAACTCACATCAACTTCCTATCAGATTTCTGAAAAACAGAATCTGTCAGTAGTCCTAAATTGGGAGTTTAAGAGGGGAATTACAGAAACATCTCGTTTCCTGGACCAGCATTTGCTTAAGAAATTGATGACCTTCATTGAAATGAATGCCAAACAGGGCATTTTTCAGCCATGAAAAAATCAAATTGCAAGCAGCCACTAAAAGAGATGGTGTAACTTCCTCTGTGTTCCTTCTGCTCTCTATGCTTGTTTGCATGCTCCCACCTTTTCCCTTGCACCAGGATTGGGGCTTGTTTCACCTTGTGAGCCAGTTTCAGTCTCTGAAGAAAACCAGAGAGCAAGTTGTTTCATTTCTGTTTTGCGTGGTGGGGTTTTTTCATTAGTTTGGTGTAAATTGCCAAACCTATTTAGCAGGGTGAGAAGTTGATTGCAAATGCTGACTGCCTGCTTCTATTTTTTCACCTCCTCTTCAGCTGTGCTAGCACAGATATTTTTGCATCCATGTCTTGAACTACCTCAAGGGATCGGTACAGGTTTAAAATAACCTAGTAAAAATGGCTATTATTATTCCAGATCAGTTCTCCCCACAGTGTCACAACCAATTGTACCAGGTTGCCTGAAGAGGAGATGTTGGAAGAAGCTGGGTAGTCAGGAGAGGGAGAGGAGAAGGGCACAGGCTGCCAAAACAAATGGATGTCAAATGTGCCCTTAGCACGCACTTGGATATCCACACAGGGAGGGAAAGAGCATAGCTGGTATGATACAGTTTCACATCCTAGTTCGGCATGCGTTTTTCACAGAATCATAGAATGGTTTGGGTCAGAAGGGACTTTTAAAGGTCATCTTTTCACCAAATGCAGATGAAGCCTTATCTACTGTGATAATAAAAAGTTTCACTGATGGAGCCACTGCAAAGCACTTGAAAGGTTTTGCCGTTCTTTAGTGCATGTGGAATAAGAAGCACAAAGGAAGCTATGCTAATGTGTTTTGTTATGTGTTCTGTTCCTTGGGATTTATTTATTCTTCCATTTAAGACACATCTTGCAGTTGCAAGGAGCTGAAGTGTGGACTTAAAAATAGAAAGAGACTAAGTATATTACATTAAATAACCTCTAAGTAGACTATCATGTCTGGCTTGTTTCTTTGCAGTGCATTGTGTGTCTAATAAAAGATCATATATTTTGAACTCTACAGTGTTTTCAGCCTGAAACTTCTGTATATGTCCCATTATGGACAATGACAGGGAATCTTGCACAAATTCCGAGTTTCATGAATACATAAAACCACATACAGAAAATGACTGAAAGCAATCTGGGTTTAGAACTCTCAGGAACAGATATAGAGGCTGTATTGCTAAGAGTCTGTGAGCACTGTCAACACCTCTTAGGTTGCTTGCTGAAATCTCTTGTATTATTTAAGGCTGTTGTTTCATTTAAGTCTGAAATGGTATCAAACCCATAAGTATATGCAGGCAAGACACTTTATTCAGGTCTGTCAGTGAGACATGGGGAAGCTGACCGTCAGACCCAGGCCTAAGACTTTTCTTCCACTCCTCACTGAGTGGATTTACTATTATAACATATTTTTTAAATATTTTTCTTCATTTTTTTCATTACATATTTGATACCTCTGCTCCCCGAGACTTGCTCATGGTCATCTGCTAATGGTATTAAGTTTTCACATTGTGTGGCCATACTGCTCTTTTGCTGTACTTTCAGAGTTACACAAGCAGCTGTCCCTCTAGCACAAAATCCTAGGATCTAAAATGCATGTCAGCTGCAAGTTTGTCCTAATGAAATTTTTCTGAAGTGGTCAAAGTTGCTCCAGACTAAATGAAACTGCCACATGTTTTTGACAGTTCAGGTGACAATCTAACACATCTCTTATAGCTCAGGATGGTATGCACCATTAGATTTACAAAACGTGAAAGAGAACCATATGTCCTTCAGGGTTACACATTATTTTTCCACTTTCCTTGAATCTTTTTTTTTTTTTTAAAGAAGCCTTGAAAGATCAACCATGCACAGATGCACAGATATGGTTTGTCAGCTACTTAAAAAACAGAAGCAGAAAAAAGCAAAAATCCAAAATGCAACTTATGGTATTTTGCTCTTTAAAGAAAATTCTGATGTATTTAGTTCCAAGGCTGTTGAGGAATTTCCCCTTTTGGCACCTTTTCATACTCTTTTATAATCTTTTGGGTGCTGTCCACATTGAAGCAAAGTGTTTGTCTAATTGAATATCCATATTATATTTTATAGGTGAACCTCTAATGTAATAGCTCATCTGAATAGCCAGACATCACACAGCATCTACTTCAGTCCAGGGTCGCAATTTGAAATCATGGAGGAAGAACAGTACAACTGTAAGTCTTTGATATATCTTCTATGCCTGATAAGTCTCCTTGTAGGCTCCAGATCTCGCAGGTCTTGCAA
>NW_010294583.1:108487-128229 GCF_000700745.2 Antrostomus carolinensis
ACATGGGAATTTTCTTCTCAAGGCAGTAGGGACCTTACATTCAGCAGAGTACTATGTCAGATGTGACTCATTTTAGAAGTTATCTTTAACAGTAGCTCTGCATATTTACCATCGCTCCCATCTCCTTAGTATTTGTAAGAAATATTTATGGATCTTAATCACCCCTATTTTATGTTGAGATAATAGATGCATCAAAAAGGAAATGTGACAAAAAGCTCTTCACTTCTGCTATGCAAATTACTGTGCAAAGAACATAAAAAACCTAGAGATATATATTTTTTGTGGCTTTAGTAAATGGATGTTTGAAGAAACGAGTAATAAAGTAATTATAAATCTCTCTCAGCATGAGGTGACGGTGGGCAGATGCCTGAGGTAGAGTAAAAAACTTGTCTCCATTCACACCAAAGGAATTGGGCTGATTGATGCCAGTGCAGGTGGAAAGGACCTGGGGATATACACCAGATATATTTCACAACAAAAATGGAGAAGGAAACAAAAATCAACCTCTGGAAAATTCCCTTCTGGTTAAAAATGTGCACTGGGGAAAGTAGCTATAAATAATAAATCTTTATCTCTAAGAATGGTGTTTTTCACTTAATTTTCTGTAAGGTGAAATATTTAAATTTATTTTTTCAAGACCTTAATTTCCCCTTTCCCATGTTCTTTGCCCTTGAGGAAAACTCATAAATATTTCTTTGTTATTTCACTCTTTCTTAAGGTTGTCCCTGTGAAGAGCTTGGAGGATTTTGTTTATTCGCTATGAATCCTTTCTCTCATCTGTTCTGTTCCTTTGGTCATAAATGTGAAACAGCAATACAGGGCTTTTTAAATTCTATTTGTTCTTTAATTTCCTTTCTCTTCCTTGTTCCTTCATTATGTTCAGTACTTCACCCTTGAGCTTTCTGTTCAAACTGCGTCCTCAGCACACTGGCCACGTAGATTTAGCATGTTATCTCTTGTGAAATCATTACGTATTTATTTGCATTCTGACATTAATTTTGTATGGCCTTTTTTTTTTCTTTTTTAATCCCTGGCTGTTATTATATAAGAACTTTCTCAGCTACTATCAATCTATTCAGTTTATGTTTCATATGTTGTTGCTTTCCTCCTTTGAGAAGCAGTAGCACTTCCTTGTGCATTGCCCCTCTGATATTTGCCTGGGAGAAAGGCCCCAAAGAAAAAGTATCTTTTTTTTCATCCTGTAAAATTTTCTTCAGTATGAATTATGAAACAGTTTAAAATGTAGATTTTTCCCTTTATTACCTGTTTACTTATTTTCTCAGGAACTACAAAAAATCCACTCAATTGTGGATGCCCCACATCACCACCAAAGCGTTGGGCCAAGACTGAGACCAGAGACTGTGTCCCACTGCTGACCGCTCATGGTTTTGCCTATATTTGTATTTGACTCTGGCTTGAAGATCAGGCTCCAGCCCAGTAAAACCAACCAGCTCAGCACTATTCTGTCCAAAGGCAGCTGGCTGTCCAAGAATTGGTGGTTCTCCACAGTTATGCCATCTCAGCCAAAAAAAGCACTGAATTGCAAATCGTCCAGCTCTGCTCCACTAGTGATGAGGGATAAATTGTTTGCAGATAATACTATCACCCAGGAGGGAGGCAGCGGCAGTCTCTGCCTCCCAGCTGGTCTCGGCACTACAGTCAGGCTGCTTGTCCTCAGCCTGGTAGCACAAAACAATCAAGAACATGTGGAGACAAGCTCAGCTGTGGGAACTGACCAAATCTGCCTCGTGCAGGCAGAAAATACCTTCCATTTCTCTGTTAGACTGTGGGGCATGGCTGCCGGCAAGGTAAGGGAAAAGCACGCTCAGCTTCTCGTGGTCTCAGCAAGGAGACAACGATTAATGCCTCTTTCTCTTAGAAACAGAGCAAAGGAGGAACACAGGTGAAATTTGGGTTAATCCTGGATTAAAAGCCCACGGAGGCGCCAGGTGCCCATCCTGGAGCAGTGGAGCACCACAGTCCCATAGGGGCTGGCATGAGCCATTTCTGTGCTTGAGCAGACAAGCTGCTCCCCTCCTTTCTTACCTTCCCCTCACGGGTTTGAGCTACCTTAATGAAGAGAGACGTACTTAATTTTTAGCAGTTGAGAGTGACAATTGCAATTTCTTTTCTGTTAGCAAAAATATGACAATTCTGTCAGAAATGAGTCTTATTTTTCACAGCATTACAGTCCTCAGTTGTCCAAAGAAAACATAAAGTTGCTAAAAAACAGCGCAGCCCTTTAGAAGTGCCTTTATACTATTAAACAAATTAGAAATATTTGCATTCGCTGACTCTCTAAAGGACTATCACATTCATGAACAAGAATTATGAGAACTAATTCTTGGGTTTTAAAAATTTAGAGAGAATTTGCAAACAGATGGTTTAATGTAATCATCTTTGGTAGAAGAACAAAGCAGTTCTAGTTCCTAGCTATTAACACTAATAACTCTTGTAGATAAAGCCTTCCTCAAAGAATCAAGTCCTCTCACAACATCCTTCTAAAATAATTTCCAGCTCCTTTAATATTTTTTTTCTTGAAATACAAGTGGTGGCCTGATCCAAACTTTGTTGCAGCCTGGGGAAAGATCCTGTCTCATTGGAGCTGGACTAACTTGTTGAAGAGTTTGGCAGCCTGAGTGCAAAAAAGCTCTTTTTGGTTTTGTTTTAGGACTTCTTAAAAACATTCTTCTGTTTTCTATCGGACTTTGCCTGCTCTGTAGTCCAAACATCCCATCTGTACATATATTACCATCCAGGTTGTCTCAGCTGCACTGAGATACTTTCCAATTGCTATCTGGAAGTTAGTTTTGTCCCAGATTTCACTTTATTCTTGACATCACTTCACCTCTTTAAAGTACCAAAAAAGATTTTCGCGTCCAATTTTTCATTAGGCAGTAGCATCTTGATATTTAAAATTCCATATTCTCACAATAAGGGCACACGGATAAAGGAAAGTGGTATCTACCTTTGTTTTGGAAAAGAAAACAAGAAATACAGAATGGTGTGAAAATTCAAAGGACTTAAATTGATTATAAAACCCAAACCAACTGTTAGAAGTATTTTTTCAGGATAACTTTTTTCCTGTTCCCAAGTAGATTTGATATTAATCTGAGACTTTGCTTTATCATAACCCTGCCCCTCCCCCTAAATTAAAAATTAAGCTAAACACAGAACTTGTATTGCTACAAACAGGAGCTGCATGGAAAACTTAACACGGTTTCAGAGCTGCAAGTTTATCCGCTTAAGGATATTACCAAGGAACCAGATGGAGGATAGTTTTCCATAGCTAACCATCTGGGCCCTGCAATTATACACTCTGCCCTAAGCATTACTATGGGAATTGACTTCATGATGGGGAAAAAGCAGAGAAAAAGAGACAAGCAGAGAAAGAAAGATCATAATATTTTATATTGCAAAATATGCAGCCAAAGTGTCACCATTTTGTCACACATTGTAGTTTCCTCATCTTTGTTTGTGTTTGTAATCTGTGGGATAAAAGGTAGAGAAAACGGGAGTTTAATGGTTAATATAGCATCACAGCCAGCTGTGAAGGAAATCAGAGATAGTGTATTGGTTTTAAAGGAATTTTTCTTGGATTGTTGGAGGTCAAAGAGTAAAGGAGTAGGGCAATGCTTTCTGATAGAACTACTAATTATTTATATGGATATGTAATTTTAGGTCTACTGGGTTAATTTTTTGGAATTCTGTACTTCAGGGCTTCCAGACAGTTCTATGTCCACAGCTGAGAACTGCAGTGGTTTGCAGAGACCAGAGATAGGTAAGAAATACAGGATGCTCCATTAGGTTTCTGGAAAACACCAAATGTCTGGTAACTAGATGGAGTCAAAGCTAAATCTAGAATGACTGGATTTTCTGTGTAGTCCTGCTGTGTAGTCTTAACATGAAATCTATAGGTAGGAGGTTTTTAGGTGTTAGATATGCAATAGTCCTGGAACCAGAAGACCTAACAAAGGTCATTTTTCTCTGGTGTTCATGAGGATCTACAACCTGCCTTGTTGACTGCAAACTTTAGCTGAAGTTTTCTATGCAGTTCAGGCATTCTGTTTTTTTTTTCCTGCTATGTCAATTCTCCAGTATCTGATATTATGTCAGCTCTTGCTATGGGCTTTTCTCTGCCAGGGTAGTTATAGGATCTTTTTCCTCTAGCTGTTCACCTGCTTTTGCAAAGCTTGTAGGAACCTATTAGAGACCTCTTTTCCCTCTGTCCCTTTTTGGATTAAATTTGACAACGGCTTTACTTTCCTTAGTAAATTTGGCTAAAATGGTAGACTTTAAAAGCAAATCTTGAAAAGATAAAAAGTAAATAAACCAATAAATCTGATTCACCTTGAAGTTCTGCTGAGTTTTGAAATACTCAGATAATGCAGCATAGCTCTAGTCGACTCTTTCATAGTGTGAACCTGGATAACTGAGCAAATGTCATCAACCTCCAATGAATATTAGGACCTTAAGTAGTGTGTCCAACTGTAGCTTGCTTTTTTATATGTATGGCAGGTCAAGAGAAGTATTAAATAGTTATAAAAGCCCGGAGACCAACCCATTCAACACATTTCTAAGTTAGATCCTTGGAAAGGAATGAAAAGTTTAAAATTTTTATGCCCTTTACCTAGATAGAACTGCCAATTCTTCTTGATATATTTAAGTTACAGCTGTTTTGTAAAGAGGGACAAAATTCCTTATAATGATTTAAATCATTATTGTATCTTATACTTTAACAATGTCCCACCTCCCTTCAGCCTGTCACTCTGTGTGTGTGTGTTTATGTGTGTTTATTGCATCTAGTCGTTCACAAGCAAATGACACGGGTAGAACTGGATGTCAGGTAATCATCAGTTTGAAAACAGATTTATTTCTTTTCCCAAAAGAAAATCCCCATGGGATAATCTTTAATGATACTTTTTCTGTTAGTGTGTGTCACTGCTGTGGAACAGGTAGGGCACTGTTTAATATTGAAATTGGCTTGAGGTATTAATGGCATGAAATAGTTTATACAGGTACATGTCACAAAGATATCTTCTTATCTGACTCTGAAAGGCATGTTGGAAAAGAGAGGGATTGCCCTCTTTGGGCTGATACTCTTCCCAGCCTTCTGGAGAGTGGAGCTTTCATTTGAATCATGGTGTTCCTTACCTGTTGGCAGTTGGTCTACTGGTGATCAAGCAGTGAGCTCTCTTTCTTAATAAGCAAAATAATAGAGATCCTAATTTATATCTTAGAGCACAGAATAGTATGAAAAGTGTGAGGGAAATTATTCTGGCTATAAGAAAAGCTGCTGAGTTGCAAAGAGAGGCAAAAATCTACCCTAAACAAGGATAAATGCCTGTTCTTGCTTTTCTTACTTGCAAGCCTTGAGCTAAGAAGTGTAAACAGCTGGTTTGAGGCGCCTCAAAGGGAACACTGAAAAGTTTCCTTTGTGTCTGAAAAGGTATTTTTTACAGTAGCTTTGCCTTAGAATTTAATTTCTCCAAAAGCCTGTTCCTCTCCTGCAAGCCTGACTCTGCCGCATTCTACCCACATTGTGCACAAGTTATAGCTCATAAAATGCATAATTGAGTCACTAATAACATCATTCAGGAAATATGTTTTCTAAACACAGCTTTAAACACTGTTTGTTTGTGTATTCCAACTGCGCTTGGCTATTAGTCAGAATCTTCCAGACTTATCTCTTCTGCAAGAGCTGATCTGCAGACTTTCACCAGGGACACATGACGTTTCTCGGTCCTGCACTGACACATTACTGCAGCACTGGTCCTTTGGGAGCACAGCTAGGATGACAACATCGCTCAATAAAAAGGGAAGGTGACACATAATTTAAAGTGGCAAATAAGACAGTGTCACCTATAAATATTTTCTAAAAGACCAAGCGAGGTGTTGAAGAATTCCTGTGAAAAAATAGCCCATGGTTCTTTTGTTTTCCTACGCCTGAAAACTGTGCTTTTCTTTGTACAAATAACTGTGCAAGAGACAGTTCATTGTTTCAAGCCTTAAGCAATACCTCAAAGATGGCATCTTAAGAGATGGCAAGAGATTCTTGCTCTCTCTGGCTGACCCTGATGTAAACTGAGTAAGAACAAGCCAAAAGTCTACCTGATCTACACATCTCCTCATCCTGCAAGAAAATGTGGGAAGGTCCCAAAGGGCCAAACTCTGCAGCAGAGATATGAAGACATTGAATTCAGAAGTCAGCATAGCCCTTATTCTCTCTTTATTTTTTTAAAATGCAGTTTTGTGACTGCAATCAGGCCCCAACTCTTTCAGTTAAAAATAAATTTAGAGAGATTTTTTTTTTTTTTGGTGCACAGAGGGGACAGACTTTCTCAAGAAGCACTTTTTATAAGTTGCCTTTTTGCCATTCATGAATCTTCAGAAATGGTTGCTGAATGCGTGAAACTGAAGTGATATAAGGCCTGCATTAGATCAGCTTCAGCAGCACACAGTACGCTGCCCTGGGAGGGTGAGTGCTCAATGAGGTAAGCTCAATTTGCTCAGAGGGTCCGTTTTCACTAATGGGAAGTGGCATGAAATACTCAATCATCATTAAGTGGTCAAAGATTTGAATCTGTTCATAAAATTGCATCTAGAGTAATTAAGTTGCCAAATGTGAGTGTCTCTTAATTGTCTTATCGCAGTATTCCTCTGGCTCTGAAAAATGAAAAAAGTAACAAGTTTTGTTAAAAGACAGAATTTACAGTAATTTGAATTTAGAAGCCTAAAGCCTGCAGACTCATACTGTGACACAGGGACTGTAGATTTATTCTTTCTTATATTTATTTAAATATAATCTGAACATATTTTTAAAAACCCCTAATGCTACCTCTAGAAGTTGTCTGGTTTTAGTTGCACAGGCAGTGTGGGAAGCATGAGCATGGTACCATTAAAGCACCTGAAAATCTATTTATGCCCTGTAGAATTCACTAATGACAGGTTTTACCTATTTTTGTTCCCCTTAATGATACTAAGTAAAATTTATCCTTTTAGTTTCAATTTTCTACATTCCTGTGATTTCTGTTATCTTTCTTTTTCCCTGATCCTCCATATCATGTTGCTTTCTGCTTTTTGTTTTGGTTTTTGTTTGTTTTTTAAATCTTCACATTTACTTTCTTTACCTCAATTTGGCTGTTAAGATTTGTCAAACAGGAATGATCATGTAAAAATTATAGTGTGAACACTTACCTTTTATTCTTGGACAAATTGCTTACCTCAAGGTAGAGTGTACTACAGAATTGCTATACAGAAAACAATGGCATTTTTATTGTGTTGTGATGAGAACAGCTCACCTTGCTGATGACCTCAAGAAAGCAGGCTGTTTCATGCATGCAATTTTAGCTCATTGAGATTTCAAAGATCCCTTTCGAACATATATCACAAAAAGCCTTCTTTTTAGCACATTGACTCTTTGTTTTTCCCTTCTATCATTGAGTTTAACATGCTGATGAAGGCCTGCAGAGAAGGTAGTGATGTCAATATATTGGGCTTAGAGAGAAGCAGGCTTTGAAGGAATGTGAAATGAGTAAAGAGAAATTGGCTAAAATTCAACAATACATAGAGGAACTAGGGAAGGACTAAAATTTTCAGATGTCAACAAGGCCACAGTTAAATTTCAGGCTACCAAAACCAAATAAATAAAAAGCTCAGAGCCAGACTGCAGAATCCATATTTTTGTTTATGCATTCGTATTGATCACAGGGGAAATGCCATTCACCTCTATGAGATTGCTCAATCATAGACATAAAAATTAAATCTGTGCTCTCTACCTGGTCATTTAGCAGTCTTACCTCCCATGAAGACTGGTGTAGTGAGTGCCAGCAACATAAACAGAGGTTTACGCTAGCTCTTGCAGAGCCCGTGGAAGATTATTCACACAAGTGAGTGTTCAACAGCATGGATGAGAATGGCAGCTTCAGAAGAGAAGTTACTGTGGTATCCTCAGAATTAGAGAGAAACATGACAAACCCTGTACAAAGCAGAAACATATAACTTGTACAGTCTTTTGATGCTCTGAGTCAAGCCTATGAGGTTGTCTAAACTACATTCTGCAATTCATTCCTTACAGTGTAGCTTTGGCCTGTGTTTTTTCTAGCTTTGTTTTAAAAGTCCCAGCTGAGGGGAACAGCATTGTTTCAACTTTAAGACACTCATCCATGACAATTTCTCAACTTTGATTCTGCCTTTTTTGTTTAGGGAGAAGAAGGAATCAAATTCATTTGCAGTGCCAAAGAAATGGATATGAAAGTTTCCTTCGTATAAATGGACAAGTGGTCTTGTTGAAGTGTCAGGATAAAATGGATAAGAATGTAGTTTTCCTTTCTATTTTTCACACTCTTTAAAGGTTTCCACCCTCTTTTTTCAGGAGCTGCTGGAAACAAAACTTCTAGACTGTGTTCCCACCTTACCACTGGAACGAAATTCCAAATATCCTCAGAAATCAATTCTGTTCTCACAATGTCCACGTTACCAGTGAAGGGAAAAGGGAAAGGAAGGAAGGTGAGTTGTTTATTTATAGTGTCTTTTTATAACATTAAGACTCTGCATATAGAGTCTTTGTTCTGCTACGTCTTAAGTATTTGTGCTTGAAGAGACTGATGTATGCAAATGCCTCTGAAAAAAAGGAGACACAAAGCACTGAAGATAACCAGAGGTTTTTAAGAATAAGTAAAGGATAAAAGATAAAAGCAAGCAAATGACAAACTGAATTTGAAATCTTAAATGTAAGGAATTTTCAAATCCATATATACTCAATAAAGAAAACAGAAAGAAAACACAGACTTGTTTTAAAATTTACAAAAAGTTTATATCAACTGTTAAATGCTCAGTAATATTAGTTACCTTTTTCTGATGAAGTCATGGATCAATCTTTGAAAGGCAGCAGGGAAAGAACAGGCAATAATAGTACTGGACAGAAGTGTGGAAAAAGGAGTTGCACAGTGGCTAGGCAGGATTAAATAAAGCAAGAGGCCCGGAGAGCACACACACACATTAATTTTAGGAAATGAGCAAAGAAATCAGTGAACCTTTTAACTGACATTTAGAAAAGTTCACCATTTCAGGAGTGATCCCTGAGAACTGCAAAGCAGAAAATAAATCTATATCTAGAGAACAGACACTGATTTCTGCTGTAGATTTATTTCTTTCAAACAATAAAAGAATTTAGGTTGGAAAACTAATCTGGCTGTGACTCTTCAAGCAATTAGTTAGACTGAGTGACTGCAGAATTAGGTCCTTTCTCACAGCACATTTCCTCGTTCCACAGGATCTGACTTAAGTACTCCAGACTCAGTTCATCCACTTAGTCCCACTGGAACAAACTGTAGGGCTGTGACCCGTTTTTCATCTTTTTGATGACAAATTGGTCAAAACACTTAATGTGACTGAGAGGCCTTAGTCAGAAACCAAGGAAATCCCAGAAGATGTATTGCCAGCTTCACAGAGAAAATACTGGAGTGATGATACAGTGTGTGTTAGGCAGGTGGATGATGCACAGTTGATGATGCCCTATGGCCAGGGAGGCTTGTGAGATACCTCCCAAGTCCAAGCTGCTGTGTATCACAGTGTTTCACATGGTTTTACTTTTAGCTGTAAGCTTCAGTGGAAACGGAAGCTGTCTGGCAACAAGTGCTTTGCCTGATGGTTCACTTCACAGCACAAAGCAAATGAAATGGTTAGGGTAAGCACACCTGGAAAAGAACCTGGAAAGGTTTGGTTCAAGCATAGGCGAAGGAAGAATGACACCCAGCCTGACAAGGTTAATACAGGAACACACCTGTGTTACTGCTGTCAGATCATGCTCTGGTGGTGTTCAGGGAAGATGCACAAGCTGAACTACAGTACATTTTGTGAGGGCTCCCAAAATTGCTTGAGTTCTCAAAGGCATGGATGTGCACAGGTCAGAAATTATGAAACTGCTGCCACTGGTTTCCAGCCTTGGCTGTTGGGACACTCAAAAATCGAGTACTCATTTTAAGTGTTTCCACTTATCCCAGAATTAGAAATGTGTTCCTAGATAGTTAATCCAGCACAGAGCCCTCTGGTACTGCAGTTTCTTTATAAATATTAATAATTTGCCACCAAGTATGACCATTATGAAGCTAAATAAGCTAATGTGATATACCTACACATTAATCTTACTGGAGGCTCAAGGGGAAAGTAGAAGCAAAATACTTCAGTGAGAGATTAGTCTGGGTTATTCTCAATGGAAGATTAATCTAGAAATAGTCTCTACATTTTCTACTCATTTACCCTGTGCAAGAATTTATTAACTAGTTCCTAAAACTGCAAGAGTTGTGCAGATTTCCTGTGACAGTTGTGCCATACTTTATTCCTTTCTTTTTCTGTTCTACTATTTTTCTGCTTCCTATGATAGCTCCACTGAAAAAAGTTGAGTGTAAAAGACTTCAGTAGCCTTAAGAAAATAAAGATGAAAGAAATTTAATACTTTTGTTTTATTACTCTCACTTTGAGAAAAGCTCTTTTTTTGGCTGAATCATTACTTTGCCTTGCTTAGAAAAATGTTAGGGAAGGAATTTTTCCAGAAGTGTATAAATTTTATTGGCTTTTAATAGGGCTACAAAATCCTAGAGAATGTGACAGGGTTTTTTGTTTTTTGTTTTTTTTTTCCATGTGGAAAATTTGACTCAATGTCCCATGAAAAAGCTTAAGAAAATTTACTGTACGTTGATTCCCATAGATACACATAGACGGTTTTGAGATACTGCTTTTCATAAGGAGTTTCTAGGGTGCTCTCATCATGGTGGCATAGACCAGGAAATACTAGACATTGTATCATCATGTAATTTTTTGTCATAAAGATGTGTAGTTTTAAGACTAATTGGAAAAATTGATTTCTTTTGCTGTTGAGAGGAGTTATCGGTGACTTGAAAATCCAGAAACATCCTTCCATTCCTAGAAAATCCTTCTAGTTCTTTGGAACCCTTGATATTGTTGAGGTTGTGGCAGAAGAGCAAAGGGAAGGCAGGATGCTCCACTGATGAAGCCCTGGGTCTGGGAGGTCCACACTCAGATCCCTGCACTTGTGTACTTATTCACCTGGTGTCAGTCTCATAGGTAAAAAGAGGGATCTGGAAGAGGGGTTAGGTCTCTTAGCATCCTTGGGAATCTGTTATTCTGTGCTTTTGAGGGTAACAGTGCTTCCCTGACCCCATGTCAGGGTTACAAGAACAAACACATTAAGTGCTACAGAGAATTCAGGAAAGGGACTATCTGTCTACATGGACAAATAAAGAGAAAGGTGATTCACATTTACCTTAAAAAAGAACACTAACATCCTGGGATTTAAGAATAAAGAGATAAACAACCCTGTGCTGTCATGGAAGAGTATGCAGTGAATCACACAAAGCTACACTTATCCTAAAACCTGATCTCACTGATACCAACAAAAGAATTTTTTCTAGCTTTAAAGGGTGCATGATTTAACTCTCAGAGTAGGAAGTACTGAAATTTGGTGATTTTCCTATCATTCATTTTTCTTAAGGTTGTTTGGCATTGTGCAAAGTAAGCAGCTGTGTGGATGTCTTTCTCTGTGGCTATAATTATTTTATTATAAAAACACTAAGGACAGAATTGTGTTTGAACAGACAGCTGCACTTCATCACTTTTTTGATAGTCTTGGATAATTTTCTGCATTATTTATTGTGCTCAGGTTACTCCTTACAGGGCTTTAAGATCTTGCTGTGATTTAGACCATATTTAAAACACCAGTGTGATAATACTTCCACACAAATTAAAGAAACTACCCTTAATTTATAGGCTCAAACTCAAAATAATATTTTTTTTAAAAAAAAAGCTAAAACTGAGATAAAGAAGCAAGCTGACAGTTTTCAGAAGCAGTTATTCCTTATTCACCTTGAGAAAAGGGGATTTCACTTGCACCAAGTAAAGAATAGGTGATCTGGGTGGCTTCTTTTTCTCCATTTTTGAGTTATCATGGCTTTATCCATGGCTCCAAACCTGAACCAGTTACTACCCTGCTCCAAAACAGAGGAATCAGATTGAGAATCTGTCTGCCTTTAAATTTCCTCTTGTACAGTTGAATGAATTTCCCACGGTACCCGGGAAGTGGTCCACATCTTCTCATCACCCCTCAGAACAGGGACTTCAGCTCCAAGCAGTACCTTCAATAAGCAGAAAACTGCTTATATGCACCTTTTGATTCCCACATACAACTGTGTGAGGAATCCACTTGTTTTCTGTATACCAATGTACTGCTCTGCAGACAATCTCAAAATGTAGCCTGGTCTTTGCTGCTCAGTAGTCTTCAGACTGGTGGCAGCTTGAAATGATACCAGCCAATTAGGGAAAAAAAAAAAAAACAAAAATTTTCTAACACACTACACTCACTCCTATTCTTTAAACATTTTTTGGGGGAAACAAATATTATTTTAGCATCTCATTTTTCTCTGTTCACAAATATTTGTATAGCTGAATGTTTTGCTTACATAGATCAGAGAAAACCCAGGCTTTTCTTCCTGTGTTAAAACTCATTTGGAGATTTTAACTTATGTAAACATGTAGATACAACTTGTGCAAAATAATACTTGGTCCTTAAGACAGTTACTGGTTTCAATAGTTTTTGATTTCCTTAGTGGCAATTATCAGAAAGATATTATCATTCAGATGTCCAGTTCACATTAAATTACAAGTAATTAATAGCAAATACCTAAAAAAGACAGTTGTTAAATGCATTATAGGTTAAACCAGGCATGCATAAACTAGTAAATTTGGAAAAAGCAAACAAATTTCACAGTCTATTTGGGGTGGCTAACTACAGAGAATTGTTTATTGAGTAATAACAGTTTGATGATTTCCATTGCATATTTATTTCAGGTTATAATTAATGGTGATATTTTTCCATTAATCATCTCCCTAAATCTTTCAGCTGATGCAGTCATGGTGTAACACTATGAACTTACCAACAAAATGACTCAACTGAAAGCTTACAAAGAGACTTAGAGATGGATCTTTAAAAGGAGTATAAACGTGTAAAAGATGTTTGATATAAATGCTAGAGTGTCTGTGTGCTGGTTTTTAAGTAAATACCCACATGTAGATCCTTTTACCAATTATCTCTTTTCTCACTCTTTTCTTTATTTCTTCACTGTGTCAGAAGGTTGTTTAGGTGCTCCATGGTAGAAGCTGTTTGAGCACATAATAAAATATGTGTGAAACTTGTGTTTTACACAAACATAAACAGAGTGTAAGAAGCCTCCCTCATGCAATTATTAACAAAAAATGAAATATTTATTTTATGCTTGTTAAGGGTCTTAGAGCATAACCCATGTTAAAATTCATCAGCATTTCATTATGAGTAGATTTTTGTCTCATTCAATATTAAGCTATGAATAAGGTATGACACCATCAGCCCATAGGTTAACAAAAGCATCAATTACCTGGGAATAAGCATCACATCAGTGTTCTGCCTTTTCAAAAACTGGTTTATCTGCAACCCTGACTGGTAATGATAAATGCCAATATGATTATTCATTCAGTTTCTCAAACAAGTAAAAAATTTATTAAAAATGCTGGTATGTTCTTTAACTGGTGCAGTGTCATTAAAATAATACTCTGGAGATGTGCTGTGGTATAAGCACTAACATCAACATTCAGCCTATAACCCTTGTCAGGGTGTTTGTTTCCCATGAATGAACACTAGTCAAACATTTTAGTATTTAACTCACTGTTCCCATTTGTACCATTTTATTGTGAAATGTTATTGCAGTACTTTTTAGAAGCAAACAGAATAGAAATTTGAATAACTGGAGATGGAACTTGGAAACCATATTGTGGTATTAATGTTTTTTTTCTGATATTTTATCAAGATAGGTGAGCTGTATGGGCAGTAAAACTAGATGACAATCCTTATTCTTGAAAGTACAGTTTGAAATGAGGAATGCACGTGACCAATATGTTGTAACTTTCAGACCTATCTTGTATAATAGTATTTGCCAGATCCTAGAGACTGAAAATGAATTTCTAGTTAGATGTAACTCTTTTGACTGCTACTGATAACAAGATTTGGGATCCTGTGTGGTTGTTTTAATATGTCAGGTTAAACTTGTTTATTTTCTTTGTGATCAAACTTCATCCTCCAGAGCAGATAGTTAAGATTGAGTTTGTCATGGATAGGATTATTTTTGGTTGGTTTTGTTATTGTTGTTTTTCCTAAAGGGCAAAGCTTTGTAAAACACTTAAAGTAGTAGAGTTTGTACTGCAGTGGGAGTAAAGGGAACTAGAAGTGACTGTTTAGACATGTATACACACACAGATAAATACCTACAGACATCTTACAGACTTTTTACCTGCTAGAATAGCTCTGTAAGAGAGGGCAGGAGTTAATGGCTCTGGAGTCAAGAGTCTCTGACTGCCCTAGCAATGCCCTCTGCGATTCAAGAATGGCTCTTGTTACAGAGCCAGCTCCCATGCCTGTCCTCATCGACCTTGTCTTTGCAAAGAGAAAGCAGAACTAACTTCTGCATCCAAGAGATAAAGGTGCTGGAGAGGGAATCCTGAAAGACAACTTCCTTGAAGCAGAGTTATAACTCAACTGTGTGCCTTCAATGACAGGAATATTTTCTTCCCTTCCCTCTAAAATGATACCTTAGAGGACCTTTGGTAATCATATATCGCCAGCTGCACAGGAGGAGCTGTCTGGCTGACAGGTCACATCCCTTTGGAGAGTGCTGTAGCAATTTCTGTAGCAATTGGTATAGCAGCCAGGTCTTAATTGCCTTTTTTTTTTTCTTTTTTTTCTTTTTTCTCTTTTTTTTTTTTTTTTTAGCACATGAGATAGATGTTCTATGCAAGAGCAAAGTGTATTCAAGGGTTGAAAATAAGACCTTGAGTGCTCTCTGATTTTTATCTGTCCCCACAGAGCCCTGCCACGGGAAGCATTTCTACAGAGTAATTTTTATCCGTGACGTTGGAATTCTCTTGAATAGAAAGCATCATTTGGCAAAGAAACAGATTTTCTGGGGTGTATTTTACTTCTGCTGGTGAAATTGCAATTTCTTTGCCTAGTGTATCTTGGCAAAGTGCTTACTATGTGTATGGCAATGTGTATTTCATTTCAGTTGTCAGAAGTCAGAAGGATTTATGTCTTTATGTGGTGCTAACAGAAAAAAAAAGCCCAAGTACAACAGAATTGTCCCGAGTCATCTCAAGAGCCCATCAGTACCTCCTAAGGTAAATTAAACAATTTATGGAAGGAAAATATTAACTTTACATTTTAAAAGATGAACCATATTGAACTCATGGAACCTTCTTCATTCTTGTTTAGTTAAAGGCAGGTCTGGTCCTATATCTGCACATCAAAGTACAGTGTCAGGAATTTACCAAAACTATTGGTCTTGCAATGTACTCTGAAGAGGATCAGGAATTCTGATTAGTCAGATTTATTTGGAGAGCTCATACCTCTACTAGATCTCTTTGCCTGATCTTGCCTTACCTCTGGCTCCCACATCTTTGTCCTGGGCTCTGTAAACTGCATTATCCTGAGGAACAGAGCAACCTTGGCAGCTCTCATTGCATCACATTGCTGTTCCTGTAAAACAATTAAGCTCAAACACCAAAATAAAGAGCTTGTGCCAGGTAGAGATAACAACTGGAGTCAAGCACCTGGCAAACAGCAGGGACCTTAATTGATAAATATCACTTTTTTCTCTCTCTCTCTGTCTCTTTTTTTTTTTTTTTTTTTTTTTTTTTTTTGGTGATCCCAGAGCACTTGTGAGTGACTTTTTCTGATATACTTGACGTTTGGCTTTTTTATTGAATTATACCACAGCCTGGCCAAGAAGAATCAGATTCTGATCCACAATGTTTATTTATGTAGTTTTTACTGCAAGATATATTATTCATTCTCTAAATTGATATATGCAGAGCAGATAAATATGCATTTCTGATGTATTTCCACATGTCACACCAACAAGTTTTTCTGCATACTGCTATGCCATCTAACCTCCACTGCTCAAGATTTATTCAGATTAAACAATAAGCAAGATTCTTGTTTCAGCAAACATTTTAAACAATGTTGAAATAACTGCTTTGAAATGTTCACTTTGTTCTCAGGCTGGTAAATGTTTGAGGCATTCAATGACAGTACATACCAATTCCACATTTTCCAGTTGACACTGTTTTACCTTTTTTTTTTTTTTCAGTTCTGCATATTAGGACCAATTTCCAAAAAGATTATTTACTCACTTTGAGGACGACATTAGGATGCTTACAAACCCTTACAAACAAGTGTAAGATCTCAACTGAAGCTTTTTGTTAACCTACACAGAAGTGTAATCATGTGCGTATAGTGAAAATCACATAATAAATTGCATTTCACATGCTGAAATCCCTGCACAATAAATTCAAAGTGGTTTTGCAATGAATGCTAAAGAAGTCAGAATTTCACAAGATCAAAAAATAATTGCCAGATTTGTCATTTTCTTCTCATTGTTATGCATCACTATACTTTTGTGCGGAATCCTAAAAAGGACAAGCTACAGCTGATATACTGAAGGCAGATTTTGGGATCCACATGGCATTTAGTAAACAAAGCTCCACGTATACAACATTATGAAGGTGTCCTAACACCTTCCATATTTTAGATTTAGCATATCAGCATAGATCAGCATTAAAAATGCAGGAAATACCTTTCTCCAACCAAAAACATACGAATTCTGAATAAAAAACAAGGAGGAAAGTATATTGGAAGTACATCAAGAATTAGTAAGTAAATAAAAGAATCCTTAATTAAATTTTGAACATGAAATAGAAAATACGGGCATTTTATAACTTGAATAGAATTCTAAAATGTACTGTGTGTCCCTATACACATATATCCTCTTTACTATCATGCAAATAAGTGAGCTTCTCAAATCAAAGCCCCCTGTGTGCACTTATTCCATTACTCTGCTGGAGATATAATTCATGTGTGTTTTATGTTTTTTTGCACAAAATCTACTTTTTTTTCTTTTTTTTCTTTTTTTTTAAATTAAATTGAATAAAAGTTCATTCACATTTGCAAATTGAAGGTGCCAATTTAGTTGGTGGTACTTCATTTTGCATAATATAAACAGAGCATTTCCTGTCTCATACTTTCTACTGTGGGGCAGAAAAAAGCGAAGAAAAAAATTGAGGCTTGATGTAACTCTTAAGTTTTGTCTCTTAGCTGACAATGTCAGTCAGGCTCCTTGTGTCATGAGTCCAATCAAGAGAGGAAAGAGCACTCCTCAAGAACCAGAGACACACTCCTAAGTATCCTTCTGTCATGTCCCCTTCACTGCTCCTTGTCCCTTTGGTCAGCACAAGTAGAAATGTAGAATCCTTTCATTTTTCTCTCCCTTCCTCTGCCACGCATGACACATCAGGTTTGCCTGGCACATTTGCCCATACAGAAGAACTAGAGCGGGCACCTGAGGATCAGGTCTGAGGTACTCACCACAAATGTCACCAGTCCCACAGCATAGGCTGAGTTACTCTTTGATGAGCGCATCAAAGAGATATCTTGTGTTCATTGACTATAAAGAGAGCATAGGAGTAGTAGCTGGTCACACTAAGTAGTTCAAACGAAGCTATTTCAATGTGCATTTGCAAGTGAACTATGAATTTGTTTTCCTTTGGCTCATGGTATGCCAAAGGCATGGAAATCACTAAGATTTCTAAAGAGATGACTTTTGTTAGCTTGCACAACTATTGCTTCTATTGATTGTAAGACAACTCCCAATCAGAGGATTTAAATATGAATTAAAGAAATTATCAACTTGAAAAATTTGATAAGCAGTAATTTAGGGACATATAATCTGAAAAAAACTATGATGCTTCTATACATTCTATTTGCAGGTACAACTAGTTTTCCTCAGAAAATTTAATTTCATAAACTATGTCTCTAGTGTTTAATATTAATTAATGGTAACTATTACTTGCTGAGGAGCAAGTGTTGCATTCAGTAGGTCCATGTGGTAAGGACAGTGCCTGCCTGTATTAGCATGTTAGTTCAGATCTGAAGAACACTCTTGAACCTCCTGGTTATTGAATTTCCTGAGAGTTCTGTGAACCCTGCTTTGATTCATGCTGCAGAGAAGTCTCAGCACAGATACTGAACTTTCTGTGGATGAAACCAAACCAACAGATATGCTCCTCCTGTGCACCCAATGTGTTCCAGCTGTGCACCTAATGCCTTCCAGCTGTGCACTTGATATATTCCAGTCTGAGTTAAGTCCAGAGCAAAACAACACAAACACATGCAGTGTGGGTCTTGAGTTATCTTCTGCTCTCCAAATGATACCGTCAGAAGTGTGAAGCCAGTGCCATCTAGGGAAGGTTTTCTAGGAAAAGCAGCAAGAATTCTTGGAAGATCTGGCTTACAGGGCAAATTTAAAGAACTATCATACTAACGTCTTGAGCAGAAGAAATGTATGTTGTACTAGGAGGTGCTTTAAAGAAAATACCATGTGAGTGTTTGAGCCCCTAGGCAAGTAAATATATAACTTTCATTACATTCTCTGCTACTATGTTGAAATATATGAGCTGACACTTTTTAATGATATAACGCATAGGTATACTTCCTGATTGTGTGCTACAGTGTTAAGTTTGGGATTGAGAGGCTCACAATTTATAAAGCATCTTCAATTGCCAATGCATATGGATGTATAAACTATGTTCTTAAAGTCAGCTGCTGCCTGGTATGTATCTTCTGTACGAAAAGAATTACATTAAAATGTGTCTGGTGAAGCAATAAAAAGTGCAGTATTCAGTAAAAGAAAGACAAGAAGAAGGTAACAAAAACAGATCATAGAAAAATGAGATAAACAAGACTGCTGCCACAACAGACTCTCATCCACCATTACCCACACACTTCATAAGTATGTAATGGGATATATAGCACAGGTAACTTTTTACCAAGAAGAATGAACCACTTGTGCCCACACACTCTTATGTGTATTTTCCGAGTGTGTGCGTAATGGCTGCTGAGAATCTGGTCTGGTATTGTTCTTAAATTTTTCCTGAGCAGAATGAACTATAAGTGAACTTCAGAAGTGATTTAAACTCATACATCACATCTGTACACCCCACTTGGACATGATCACAGTAACCACTGACAAGAAAAAAGGATGATATTTAGCAGAAATCAACAAGGGGAAGACAGAAGAGCTGAGAAGTGAAACATTTTTTAGTTTAGTAATTCACAAGCAAAACACATGCAGTGTGCATTGAAGTCAAAAGAAAAGATTTCTAGAGTATTATTAAAGCAGAGAACCAGCCACAAAAATAATCATTTGAATCACTTCAAATGTTGTTTTTGTTCAAAGCAATCTGTTTGCTTTCTTTTCAGCTACTTAGTCCCCTGTTTTAATCTTTCTTTTTTTTTTTTCCCCTCTTCAAGTTTTGTGTCACTATTGAATGAAAAATGCCTTTTCAAAACTGAAATGAAGTTTCATTTAGAAATGTAGAAATGGAACATACTTTAATGTGGAAAATATTCATATCAAATGTTTCTATCTTTTTTTGTGTCCTTATTCCCTGTGCCTCATTTTTCTCAGCCAGAGTGCCAGTCTGGGAACAAATTAATTATTTATCATAAGAACCCACTTTTTTTAGGGGTTAGATTCCTCAGTTTCTGTGGAAGCAGTTCAGCAGTCCAAATAGCTATGATAATGCCATCAGAGCCACATGTATGTATGCAAGCCTTCAAAGACAGGCCCAGCAAGTACATATAT
>NW_010294584.1:0-10802 GCF_000700745.2 Antrostomus carolinensis
CTTCTCACAGAAGCCACCCCTATCCCCCCCACCTGCCAAACCTTGCCACACAAACCCAATACACCCAGGTGCAGGACCTTGCACTTGGCTTTGTTGAACTTCATGAGGTTTGCACAGGCTCACCTCTCAAGCCTGTCAAGATCCCTCTGGATGGCATCCTAACTGAACCACACAGTTTGGTGTCATTGGCAAACTTTCTGAGGGTGCATTCAATCCCACTGTCCATATTGCTGGCAAAGATGTTAAACAGCGCTGGTTCCAATACTAACGCCTGAGGGACACCAGCCACCAGTCTCCGCTTGGACATTGAGCCACTGACTGCAATTCTTTGAGTGCAACCATCCAGCCAATTCCTTATCCACTGAGTGGTCCATCTGTCCAGTCCATGTCTCTCCAACTTAGAGATAAGGATGTCGTGTGTGACAGTATCAAATGTGTTGCAGAAGTCCAGGTAGATGACACCAGTTGCTCTTCTCTTATCCACCAATGCTGTAACTCCATCATAGAAAGCCACCAAATTGACCAGGCACAATTTGCCTTTGATGAAGCCACGTTGGCTGTCACCAATTACCTTCTCACTTCCCATGTGCCTTAGCATAGTTTCCAGGAGCATCTGCTCCATGATCTTGCCGGGCACAGAGGTGAGACTGACTGGTCTGTAGTTGCCCAGATCTTCCTTGTTTCCCTTTTAAAAAATATGGTTTATGTTACCCCTTTTCCAGTCCATAGGAACTTCACCAGACTGCCATGACTTCTCAAATATGATGGATAGTGGTTTGGCAACTTCATCCACCAGTTCTCTTTGGGCCTGTGGATTCACTTCATTAGGTCTCATGGACTTGTGCACCTTCAGGTTCCTCAGGTTCCTTGAATCTGGTCTTCTCCTACAGTGGGCAGCTCTTCAATCTCCCAGTCCCTGCCTCTGCCTTCTACGACTTGGGGGGTGTGACTCGAGCACTTATTGGTGAAGACTGAGGCAGTCTTTGAATACCTCAGCCTTCTCCATATTCTGGGTGACCAGGTCTCCCGTTTCCTTCCAGAGGGGGCCTACATTTTCCCTAGTCTTCCTTTCATCCCCAATGTACCTATAAAAGTTTTCCTTGTTGGCCTTGACATCCCTGGCCCTTGTTGGGCCCCTCTTCCTTCTGTGAAGGAGCTTGAAGCCCTTGAGCTCCACTTTCCCCACCAACCCTTCCTTGTTGATGAGAACAAGGTCCAGCATAGCACTTCTCCTCATCAGCTCATCAATCACTTGGAGAAGGAAGCTGTCATCAATGCATTAAAGGAACCTCTTGGATTGCTTAAGCCTTCCTGTGTTGATCTTTCAACAGATATCAGGGTGATTGAAGTCCCCCATGAGGACCACGGCTTGTGAATGTGAAGCTGTTCCTGTCTGTCTATAGAGGATCTCATCTGCTTGGTCTTCCTGGTTGGGTGGAACATGATGTTGCTTTATATGGAATGTCCCATTGGTGAATTTGGATCTGTTGCTCTTGCTATGCTTCCCCCCACCCCAGCTTCTTGTGCATCTGCAGACTAGCAAAGCATGGGAAGTTGAAAAGTTCTTGATTTCTTAGCACCAACTAAAACCATCAGTATATTGTCAACATTCTCCTCTTACTGAATCCCATACTAAATCCAAAACACAGCATTATTCTACCTACTGAGGTTAAAATTAGCTCTATTGTAGCTGAAACTAGGACAGGGTTGGTTTTGTTTCCCCATAGATACTTTCTTATTGATGTACACACACTTGAAGTTCACTTCTTTCATCCTCGTTTGTCTTTTTTTTTTTTTTTTATCATTATGAAGCCTGTCCTGTTCATATCATTCCTCATATATTTTGTAGCAATCATTCCCACCACTTTCTCACTTGACTCTTGATCATCTTCTTCCTCCTCTGTTGTTCCTAGTTTAAAGCTCTTCTTATCAGGTTGGCTAGTCTGTTGGCAAAGATGTTTTTGTCTCACTAAGTGAGGTGAATCTCATCTCTTCCAAATATTTCTCAATCCTCAAAAGGGGTCCCGCGGTCATAGAAACCAAGTCCCTTTTGCCAATGCCAGCTGTGCAACCAGCTGTGACCAGCAGGATCTATCCATTCCTCTTTCTCACTCCTTCCCCCTCACCAGGAGTGAATCACCCTCACCCAGGGTGAATCAACCACCCCCACAGCTCAGGACTAGTTCAATCAAGAAAAAAAGGAGAGTAGTTGTGGTAGGTTATTCCCTCCTGAGGGGAACAGAGGGCCCCATATGTAGACCAGACCCCACCCACAGGGAAATCTGCTGCCTCCCGGGTCAGGGATATCAGCAAGAACCAACTTGGCCTGGTGCAGCCCTCAGACTACTCCTCGCTTTTGGTCATACAAGCTGGTAGTGATGAAATTTCAGAGAAAAGTCCAAAAGCAATTAAAAAGGGCTTCACGTCATTAGGGAGACTGGTTACAGGATCAGGGACACAGGTAATTTTTTCCTCAATCCCTTCAGTGCCAGGAGGTTTAATGACAGAAACAGGAAGACACACCTGATCAACACAGGGCTTAGAGGCTGGTGCCACAGGAAGAATTTTGGCTTCTTTGACCATGGGGATGTTTACATGGCACCAGAGCTACAGACAAAAGATGGGACACACCTGTCTCAGAACAAGAATTCACGGGGCTCATTGACAGAGCTTTAAACTAGATTGGAAGGGGAAAGGGGAGATAACAGGGACTGCCACGAGGAGGCCACGAGGATGATCTGAGGGCTGGAGTACCTCTCCTGTAAGGACAGGCTGAAAGAGACGGGGCTGTTCAGCCTGGAGAAGAGAAGGCTCCGGGGAGATCTTATAGCGGCCTCCCAGTACCTGAAGGGGACCTACAAGAAAGCTGGGGAAGGACTTTTCATAAGGGCAGCTAGTGACAGAACAAGGGGAAATGGCTTTAAGCTGAAAGAGGGGAGATTTAGATTAGATATTAGGAAGAAGTTTTTCACTGTGAGGGTGGTGAGACAGTGTCCCAGGTTGGCCAGAGAAGCTGTGGCTGCTCCTCCCTGGAAGTGTTCTCGGCCAGGCTGGATGAGGCTTTGAGCAACCTGGTCAAGTGGAAGGTGTCCCTGCTGATGGCAGGGGGGTTGGAACTAGATGATCTTTAAGGTCCCTTCCAATCCAAACCATTCTATGATTCTATGACTTTTCAGTGTTGTTTTATAATTCAAAAATTTTCACTTATAATTCAATATTTTGGTCTTATTTTAGACTGTTCTTTGAAAGCTATATCATGTTTCTTTTGTGGTATGTTGGGACAGAAACCACTCAACAAGTCATGTGACTGCCTGTATAATCCAAAATGCTGTGTAGTGAAAAGGAAGAGGCAGTTTTTGTAATGGATTGTATCACTGTGCCTGGGGGCTGGAGTGACACGGTGATATAAACATCATAGGGCCCTGTACAAAAACCCAAAGATGGAAAAAAGGCAACATACTTCGGAGAAGAAAGGAAATGGGTGACCAAAATTATTAAGGAGACAAACACAGCATTCTTTTCATATTTCTATTTGTCCTGGAAAAGTAGAATTCAAAGGGTTTTTAAAAGATGGAAGAAAAGGACAACTTGGAAATTCTGTATTTAATCAAGCTATTTGATATCATTGAACTATTCAATTACTGGTTTTCTCCATCCAGTTTTGGAAGAAAATGTGGCTCTGGATACCCTAATGGGCTTGCACACAGAGGTAATTAGGACAAATATCTGGCTTTTCATCTGCTGTTTTTACAACAATTTTGAATACCATGTGGAAAGAGTCATTTATTGCACTAAGTATTAGCAGTGTGAGGACAGATAAACTTATATTTGGAAATGGGACCACTCTCACAGTTGAACCAAGTAAGTATAATTATTTTATTTCTAAAAATCATGTTAAAATTAAAGGGAGGACAAAGGATTCTGATGGTTTGGGTTCACTATAGGAATTTTCTTCTGCAATAATCCCTATGATACACTCTCTCCAGCCAGAGTTTCAAGCTGAATCCTCGGGCTGTATCTGTTCAGGAAGATTTTAAAGGAATAACGGCTACCTCTGTATATCAACAGTACTTGATGATCCCCAAACACCTGGTGTGCACTACTTAACTTTAACATGTTATAACTTATTCCCAGTCTGGATAGCACTCTGGCCCAAATGTGCTGTGAAGTGTCCTATCCTCCAGTGGATTTTCACTGTCGCATTCTGAGCAGGAAGGGACAGCTCAGTGAGGAGCTGACAGTGGAGAGAAGCTTTGAGACAGATCTTTAGCAGTTTTTGACACTGGCACCACACTCATAGTGTCACCAGGTAAGTAATTCCACTGGCATGGAGACAGAGGAGGAAGGACGTTAAATATCCTTGGCCTTAAATTTTCACAGCTGCCTCATATCAAAGACCACTTAGAATGAATGAAAACTGACTACCAAGTTGCTTAGGCTTGTAAATGTAGGACCTAAAAAAACCTGCCATTTTCCATTATTTTGACAACTATCAACATTGAATTGAAGATGGCATTTGTCAAATAAAAAAAAAAAAAAGAAAAGAAAAGAAAAAAAAGAGGTAAAATATCCCATAGAAAACACTAGAATTCATCAGGAAAAAGCAACCAACAAAACACAATCTAAGAGCCGGCAGGTGGAAAGGTGAGCAAGGATATTGCCATTTCAGACATTTAAAGAATTGCTGATATGATATTCTTATTTCTCACATAAATAATCTATGGGCTTTTTAAAAGAAGTTGAGTGTGTTGGTTCTTCTGCTGACAAGAAAAGATTTGTTTCTAATCAGCTGAAAGTAGCATGTGGCTCACTGACTGCAACAAGGCATTCTCGGTTTAAGGAAATCCTTACAGTACATTACTCAAATTTCAAAAACATCCTCACTGAGTTTCACACAATTTGGGTTAAAGAACAATTCATTTGACAAAAAAAAAAAAAAAAAAAAAAAAAAGGTATTAGCCTTTTTTTCTGCTCTACCTTGAAATGCTTTACATATTTTTTTTTTCTGTTTTTCCTGCTTATCTATCCTCTCTGACATCTTAATACAAAATTACATGAAAATTTAGTTGAGTGAAGTTCCGATGCTGTTCAATGATTTTTTCTAGCTAAGGATAGGATGAAATTTTCAAAGATGCGCAGACTTTAGGATTATGTTTGATAGTAAAAGATAATAGGCCTTAAGCATCCAAGTCACTCAGTGTCTGTTGAAATAGTTAATAAATTGAAGTCAAAATTTCCAGAATTTGAGGAACCTGACCCTTTTGTTCCTAAATTTAGATTTCTTTGGGAGATACTAATATGCATTTTAAGATGCTAAGAACAGATGTACCTGAATCTTCTGAGAATCCCTGAAAACAAAACGACACAGAAAGCACTCATTAGAAGTTGCTATAGGCTATTCAAGGCACATTCTCCCCTTGAGAGCTCATTTAAACACAGATAAGGTTTTTGTTTTGTTTTGTTTTTCTAGATAAAACTTACATTAAGAAAATTAAGGCCCACAACATTATGGAATATACAGCTCTTGTCATGACTTTGTAAGGTTAAAGGAATAAAAAAGTACAACTTTTTGTGCTAATAAAATGCTCCTGCCAGAATGTGATATAAAAACTCCTCCCAAAAACAAGCAGTGGTAGAAATTCATGGCTGTATTTTGAGGTAATGCAAAATAGTGGGACAAAGTTAAGGCTTCTGGGATGTGATAAATAATTCTGCTTTATTAACTACAATTGCACAATGTACAATTGTTCTTGCTAAGTTATGCCAGAGAAGCAGCTCGTTGTACACTGGCTGTTTGGAAATACTGGATCAGAAAATGTGAAAAGCCTCTAAAGGTCTTCTCAGATAACAAACAATGCACAAGACTAAGAGGCTCTGGCAAAACCATGTTACAGCACCTGTAAAGGAAATGTGTGCAGGAGGAAGAATAAATTGAGCCATTTTTGATTTACATGTTCTAACCGTGTGCTTCTGCTGCTCTTGTTTTTGGAAAGGGGACCCAACTGACCGTGGAGCCAAGTAGGTATTCTTTATGCATTAACCTTTTCTGGTTGTTATTTTTTGAATTGAAACCTTTTTAAGAAAAAAAAAAAAAAAAATTCTTCCTCCTAAAATTCAGGCAACCACTCCCTCATCCTTTGAAATCACTAATTAGACCTTAGGTTTTCTATACGTAACCTTTTGATATACAATTAGGCAATTTAAGTATAAAAACCATGCTAAATGCACTTCTCAGGAGCTGCCAAATAATTTGGGCTCCACAAGGGCAAGTCCTGGCTGCTATCAAGATGAATTTCTTTAGGACCTGTCTATCCACTTACTGAGGCATCCTAATAAGTCTTGGCTTTCACCTCAGTTCCTCAGTATTGGGGTGTGGGTGCTGGGGGAAAGAAAGCAAAAGCAGAGCCTCCTGAACAGAACTTGAAAAAACATCCTGTGATGAACAAAATGTTAGACTTGAGGGTTCTCTTGACGAGACTGCAAGGCAGATGCCATGCAAAATTCAAGGCCTAATGTGCTTCTTACATCTGAGCATTTGTTATTGAAATTATCAACCTTGTCCCCTACTCCAGCAGCGCTACTTCTTTTCTGCAAGTAACGTCGTTCATTGGAGTAACTTTGCACAACAGTGAAGCAACAAACTGGCTTGTCTTTGCCCTACCACTCTTGCTATGGTTAGACCTTTTAGCCACATCAGAAGAAGATTTGGGGGAGGGGAGGTAATGTGAGGGAAAAACAGTTATTCCCTCATGTCTCTTGAATATACCAGACAGTCCTTGATAGAAGTGTTATTTTTAGGAATTAAATTGTTAGGAAAGAATAATTTGACTCTTGGAGTGGCATGCCTAAAAATTCTCATTTGCAGGTCTCTTACCTATAAAATAAAGAATTCACATATAGGTGTGAGCACTGGCAAAAGGAAGCTTAGAATCCTGTGGAATTAAAGCTCCTGTAAGAAAACCTACTCTCATGCACCCTTTCTGCCTTTGATCTGATCTTTTGGAAACAGTAGCAAGAAATAGCTACAAAAAAGAGACAGATAGTCATTGATAATGCTAGGAATTAGTTACAGTTAGAGTATATATGAACTTTAGGTGACCTAGCACTCAGGAAAGCTTGCAATAATATCAAATCATACCCAAACAATGTGGTGGTTGTTGTTCTTTTTCTTTTTCTTGTTCTTGTTCTTGTTTTTTCTCTTTTTACAGACAATCAAACAACTTCTGTCCCGGAAGTCATTGTGATGAAATCAAAGAAACTGGATGAAGATGGCACCACTGGGAAAGCAGCTTGTTTGGCAAGGAAGTTCTATCCAAAGAAGATCAGCTTGGAGATGTCCTCTAATGAGGTCGTATATGAACAGAGTACACCCATTTTGACATCAGAGGCAGCATACAATGCTATTAAGGTAGTCAATGTGACAAAAGGCACAGAGGTGACCTGTACAGCCCAATTCAACAACAGCACTGTTACAGCCAACGCAACATTGCCAGGTACACTTTTGTGGTACAACTGCAATTTATTTCTGGAGGCAGTGTCTTCCAGTGCTTGCTATTTCTTCTGCTAGTAAGCATTGCCCTGGGTAACCAGCAGAAATGGGAAAGACATCTGCACTTAAGCAGCTAGAGCTGAAAGATATTTAAAAGCATCTAAAATGAATGTTCTTAACTGTTTAACAACTTGGAGTTACTTTTTTTTTTTTTGGGGGGGAAAAAAGATGCAATTTTTTTTTTTATGTACATTTACTTATAAACTTGGAGTTACTTTTTTTTTTTTTGAGGAAAAAAGATGCAATTTTTTTTTTAATGTACATTTACTTATGACTAAATACTTCACCACATAGCAGCAAACCTCCTAGAGCACAGCCTGAAATAGCCTTTCTAAAAACAGCAAAAAGTTAAAGTGGTCGTGTGGTGGCTTTTTTCCTAAATAACTTTTTATATTTTGGGGGATTGTTTTTGTCATAATAAAGCTCATTCAAATAGTAAAAAAAAAAAAACTCAGGAATTCTTTTATTTCCTGCAATTGCATGGAGAAATTTTCTCCTCAAATTCATGTTAGAATTAGTGACTGATCATCTGAGCCTCAGACTGCACTGCCCACATATTCCTATGGGAGGGGTCATATGAACTTTTTGTTTAATTCTTTTTTAAATTTGGATAGTTTATTATGTCTTTTCTTTATCATGCTACAGAAAATAAGGCTGAAGAATCAGTAACAGAGGAGGTTTGCAACACCCCAGACACCTCTGCACAAGGTTAGTTACCTAAATAAATTGTGAAGTTATATTACTATGTTGAAGACAAATACATGGAAATGTAAATATAAGGATAATCACAATACAACATGTTAATAAAACACAACCTGCTTTTTCAAGGTAGTTAGTTTAGCAACAGACAAGCAACAGGATGCAAAATCCAGTCTAGACAGACATCATCCTCCCCTGTTGTTGCCATATGTCTCTGTCATCTTTTCCTTTGCTGCTGTTTCTTTCTGAAACTGTTGCCTGTGGGTTTTTCTCCACTTTATGACAATATCACAATATCCACTGCTAGATCATGATCTCTCCCATCTTTTCTCTGTCACTAATCAGATACCAAAACGGAGAAAGCGAACATGTTGTCTATGGCTGTGTTGGGTCTGAGAGTCCTGCTTGCAAAAAGTATTGCCTTCAATACACTCATGACTATCAAATTGTTTCTTTTCTGAGGTAAGGAAGCACATAGCTTGACCTGTAGAAATACTGGAAGCACATGCCAGGAGTGACCACCTGTCTTTGTGTACTTCTCTGACCCCACAAGAAGATACCTGTTCATCTGCTCCTGTTTCCTTTAAATAGCTCTTCTAGATTTCTGGAGAAAACAAAACCAGCAACAACAACAACAAAAACCCACAAAAAAACAAGCCAAAAAACCCAACCAAAAATCAACCCAAAAACCAACCAAAAAACCCTGCACCCTCCCTCCCAAACCACAAAGAAAAGAGCCCCTTCCTGCATCCACAACTCAGTTCTCAGTGACTGGTCCCCAGATTTTCTTTGCATCAAACTTGCTTTGTCAGAGCAACTCAGATATTACCAGAAGTGCCTAAAAAATATTTCACTGACAATTTCAAAAGCAGGGCACAGCATCTGGAGAAAAATCCAGACAAATAATGAGTCAAAAGCAAGGTTCCCAAAACACAAATGTGGGAGAAAGGAGAAGAAGAGGGAGGATTTTTAAATTAAGCTATCCAAAGAGGCACAAAAGATAGTACAGCCTAAGTTTTGTGAGTCTACCTGTCTTGATCTGATAGCTGTCAACAGTGGCAGGTAGGCTCAATTGCATTAAATGTCATTTAAAACACACTTTGCTCTTCCAGACAGTGGGGAGGCAAGGCAAGAACAACCTTGAACAACCAAGAACAAGAACAGCAGGAGAGAAAGTGTACCAGCAGCGCAAAGGGTTCAACAGCCAATGTCAAATCTGCTGACAACATCCATCCAGAACACATCACAGCACCTTCCCCTTAAGGCATTTTATATTATTAAAACCTGTCTAGCTATTTTATTTAGTTTTAAGAGTTGTAACTGCTTTTGCTATTTCTTTTTCTCTGTGAACTGAGGAGAGTGCATTTTTCCTGATCCCCCCTGCTAAGTAGAAATTGCTCTTTCCACTTTTCTAGCCTTTGCATAGAAGCATCCAATCTGCTTCAACTGTTTTGCAGAATCCAGACCTCACTATAGTTATATAACCCTTTTAAAACACCTTTTACAGTCATATTGCATTACTGTCTGTAGAACTGATGTATTACAGCTGAGAGAATTCAGGCACAGTAGATGCTATTTGTAGCTTTAATATTTTTAGATAGCTTTAATAGCAATAATTTGCTAGTGTAGATTAGAAGACCTGTGTTGGATCTGAAGTCCTTCATTTCAATCAGATAATGTTCAACCGTAGAAGCATTTCTTTATTAAACCTGCATTTCTTCTGCAAAGTGTATGGCACATGCATTTTAGGTGACTATAGTAGTGACCAAAATAAAGCTTTACTAAGCCAAATTCCTGTGGTTTGTCCTGTGCTTTTTCTTCTGAATTTGGGATGGAGATTGCTGAAATCTAACTGTCCTAATGACCAGTGAGATTAGAAATGATAGCTTTGATAACCTGGATTTCCTGTTAGTGGAATTTGTCTTTTCTAGACAGGGAAGTGGAGATTCTCTTTGGCATTTTAAAAGCTTCAGTAGGGCCATGAATCCTAGACTTAGAAGATTCAAATGAGATCTGGTCTTTCAGATCACCTTGAAGAGAGCTCAGCAAGGCATTTTGCATCATAACACAAAGAAACGCATATGTAAGGAGAAATCACTTAAGAGACATCTTGATATAAGCATGAGGATGGAAAATGCACATATCAGAAGAAAAGAAACATGCTGTTTTTCTCCACTCATTGATACCAGGAAGAGACCAACAGGAAATAACATATGGTGGTTTGATGGAGTGATAGTTTCCATAGCAACTTGGTTATTAGTCAGAAAAACCACAACACATGCATTCCCCAATTAATTTTTCACAAGCAACAGGCAGGATGCTGTGGTCAGCATTTATGACTAAATTACACCATGCAAGATTAACTCCCTCTTGTTTTGAAAAACAAGTTAACCACATCCTGAAGGGGAAACAATGTTTTTCACACACTGACTGAGTTACTGCTGGCTTCAAGACAGCCTCTACAGAGAGCATAGTAAGGTCTGTTTAATTAAGCTTTGTTAGGTTAGTCTCTCAGACCTTGCAGACACCTAGAAGAATCATAGAATCATAGAAT
>NW_010294585.1:0-5511 GCF_000700745.2 Antrostomus carolinensis
GGGAAAGGGTGGATTCGCCCCCACCCCTCGGGTCCCCTCTACACCACTTCTTGCGGTTTCCCAGTGAAAGTGGTGGATGGGGAGCTGTAAATGAGCATCTGAGGCAGCCCTGGGCAGCCCTCCCGGTGCCGAGCGTTCGCCTCTGTGAGCGCCGCTTTAGACTGGAGGTGAGCGGGGTGCCCGGGACCCTGGCTGAGCAGCCTGTGCTCCGGGAAGCTGCTGCTCACAGCAGCGACTGTGCCAGTGCTGGAGCAGGGACTCCGCTTTATTGTTGGCAGCCACAGGCTGCTTTGGGCATTTCTCCCCCTCCTCTCATCTTCTCCCACCTCTTAGCGAGAAAGGAGGAAAAATAGACAAGAAGAGGTGGACGTTCAAGTGCAGTTTTATGCTAATTGCATGATATACTGTGCAGTTTAATGTTCAGTCTGGTCTACCTATAAGAAAATTTCTGCATAATGTATGTATGTGCCAAGCAGTAGGAAGTTTTACCCGTGAAAGGATTTAGTGGAACGTTTGTATCTATCAGCATGGTCATAGTTTTGCAGGGATTTTGTTTTCTGTTTGCTTTATTTTTCAAACTGTAACATATTTCAATCCTTAACTTTAAGCCCATCAGTATTGGCGATATCTTTGTATACAAACTGAAAACATCAGGCTGTAGAAATGTGATTATTGGTAAGTGCTTAAAACTGTATGTAGCTAGAAGGAATACGATTAAAGTGCTCAGTGGAAGTGACAGAGTGAATCAGAGGAGCTTGGTGTTACAGAATGTAATTAATGTACCAGGCTGTTTGGAGATATATGAAACAAATGCAATTAACCAGCTTGCTGGAACAACAGGAGCAAGACGTAATTTATTCTGGTTTTGTCATGGGGAACACAAGTAGAACCTTTGTTCTGGTTTAGCCTTATAGGATGAGGACTGGGGGTGTGAGTGAAGCACAGAACTACTTTAGAGCTGGACCATTAGAAAAAAATGTGAAGAAACTGCCCAGAATAGATGTGATCCTCCCCTTTTGTGGAAAGATATTGCAGAGACTGTCAAGTTTGTCTACATTAACAACTCAAATAAATAAATAAATAAATAAAAAGCCTTGTGGGAGCGCATCACGACGAGTGGAGATGGGCTGTTATTGTCAAAGTGATTAACAAGGAGCTTCCATGGAAGGCTGGTGTGCAGGCTTGGCACACAGTACTGCTGTCTCTTTTGGAGCACAGTGATTATGATTGCACCTTAGGGTGACACCTACCACCAGTTGCTTTGAAAAGATACACATCAACATTAGCACTGTTTGTAATGCTTTAGTTTAAGAAAAAAGGCAAAACCCCAACAGACTACTTGGATAGTAGGTCCTTGGTTTGTTTCCTGTGTTTGAAAGTTACATCTTAGTGCATTTCTGGCTTTGAGGTTGGTTTTATTTTGTTGTTGGTTTTTGTTTGGTTGGTTGGTTTTTTTTGTTCCATTGTCATCAGATCCAAAGAGAGAAACACTGCAGCATTTGAGGCACGTTAGCCATCCTTTTCCCTGTGACATTAGTTTTGTTTGGTGATTCAAAAGTGGTATTACACAGTGTGTAGTGGTGTTGGTCAAAATTACAACTTTTTCTTCTCAAGTTCCTGTCTCTGTCCATGCTTTCATGAAACCTGAAAATTGCAAAGCTCAATGAAAATGTCAGAAAGCATACATATATAAACATACATATGTATATAATTTTTAATTATTATTATTGTGCTTATGGTTTTCCTGAAGTTCTGCTCATATTCTTGCAGTCTATTCAGGGCCTAACTGTAATTCTCTTTAGCTATCAGTGTTGGTTACTGTTCTTGAAAAAACAAACAAACAAAAATCAAACACACCCAAAAAACCCCCTCAAAACAAAACTTAAACCAAACCACCTCACTAGACACAGTCTGTGCCATAAAATAAAGCACTAGCAGTTGGAGTTAAAACAGCTGATTACATGCTTTTTAAATAGTGTTCAGTTTATTTTTCTTTCATTGTTCTGTGGATTTTTGTAATCTTTTTTCCAATTATTAGTAAAGCTCGAAAGACCGAAATTAACAGAAAAGCTCCCAACTGCTGTGAGCACGGGTGTGTGGACGTTACCACAGACACTAGTTTTGTGGGCCAAGCTCTGTCCTGGTAGGACCTGGTGTTCTCAATGGAAATGGCAACCTTTTATGTTGGGTCTGGCTTTTAGCCATTGTGTCTGGAAAACTGCAAGTGTCATGGTCTTGAATGCGTGATGGTGTTAAAGATATGTGAGAATGGTTCTGTAAGAACATTTTATCTCTGTATTATATTTCAAAAGCACTTATTCTCTTAATTAAAAGTATGCATCTGAAATGGTGGGGTGGCTCAAGCGTTCTCTTTTTTTTTTTTAATTCATTTGATTTCTTCACACCAGTGAGCTACACATCTGGCCTTGTGCAGGTCTCGGTTGCCTATCAGAGAACATGACTTACATATAAAGCTAGACTATATTCTTCCAGTGAGTATTTGAGCTGACAGGGTCCTGATCTCTCATGTGAATTTTGCTGTTGATGGATAACCTTTGCTTCTGTGGAATGTGTGCATTTTAATGCATTAAGAGTAAAATTCTGAAGTGGAGAGTTTGCGTTTTTATTTCCTTTAGCTTGTTCTTCCATAGGACCCAGTTCTGCAGAGCATTTGACTGTGGTTCCATCACTTACCCAGAATCTCTCTGAAGTTAATAAGAATTTAAATGTGTTCCAAGTTAATCAGATGGTTTAAATGTTTGCTGAGTAGAGATGAATTTATGCCCATGATGAAACTTTTTGCTGAATTAGTCTTAATGTTTTGCTTTCTTCCTGCCTGGTAGGTGGTTATTGCAGCAGTATATATGTATGTGCAAAAGACAGGCAATGAAAAAATCTTGTCTTTGCCCTTCCAGAGACAGATATGTTTGAGTAATAATATGATAAATCCAAACAATTTGCTTTGTTCCTTTGCTAATTTGGTACACTGCAAAAGGGCTGATAAACCACAATTCTTTCAGAAAAGGCAGAATAGGGTTTTTCAGCTTTACTGAGAGTTGTGCTTACTGCACTCATCCTTCCATTAGGAACTTTCTGGAATGATGGGATTGGTGGTGCTTAAGGAAAGTAAGTTTTAGCACATTGCAGGCTAAAGATATGTAACCTCAAAAACAGGCAAAAGGGTTTAAGTAGATTTTTAAGGATGCATAAAAAGCATTAAGGAGATGTGCCAAAAAACTCAGTGAGAGGAAATGGAGGCTTTGGCTGGTCTGTCCAGCCAGCTCTGTTTCCAGGAGTTGCTTTTCTATAGCAATGCTGTACAGGCTCGTAGTGCTGGACTCAGGACACGCTCTGTCCGCTCCTGAACCATTTAGTGGAAATGACTAAAGACTATGCAGTGGCTTTTTAGCCATTTGCTACCCTTGAATTGCTATTTGAATATTGATCTCGGCTAAATAGATTGCTAACAGGTTCTGTACATTCTGTTTCAGGCACCTAAGAGGAGCGCTGCTGTCAGGTTTTATCTGTTATCTCAGCTGGCATGGCAGAGGTTGCTCTTCCTGTGGCTGCCATCTGGCTCACCACCTCTCATACCAACCTTGTGGAGGGTACTTAGTCCTTTGTGTGAAGGGTCTTGAAAGCCAGTGATGATATCTTGACTTACTTTAAGCAAAGGCTTGCATCCTAATTCATGTAATGTAATCTTGTTAGAGGATGAAGTTGGCTTGTCGCTACATCCTTCCGTGGGGGTGGCTTCCATATACTGGAGCGTATGAGTGCACATTGCTGTTCAGTCCTGCTGACTCTTTCCTTGTTCCTGTAGCGCTCTCTTCACTAGTGCAGAGAACCCCTTTGTAATCAGAAAGCTGCTTCTTGTGCTGGGTTGTGGGTGGAATGACATGCATTCTTAATATTTTTTCTAGCCAAAAGTTGATGAAGTAAGAAATGGCTTTTTAATTCTATCTCTGCAGCTTATCTTGCCTTTGCTGCCATGGAAGAGATCCAGGATGTGCTCTTAATTTTATTAAAATAATAACCTTCATCCATAAATACATGAACAACAGTAGACAAACTAACCAGTAGTACCCATGTAATAAGCTGCTGATACCTATACTGAGCTGCTGAGCTCTAGTGGCCAAGCCTAATTGAGATTCATCTTTGTATTATGGACAAACGAGATGGGAAGATATTAATTTAAATGATGTTCTGGCAGAAGTAGCTTGCATATATGTGTTAAACTTGCAGTCTTTACCACTGCAACTATTTTTTTGACTAAGCAAATTGTGAAGTCACTAAATTACGATTATCATCTGTGGATCTAGATAGATTTGCAGATGTCCTTCCCCGTGCTTAATTTCTCTTTGGGCTTAGTTGCACTACAAAGCCATGTCAGTGAAAACCACACAGCTTCATTTTGTATAATGATAAACTTACTTGTCTGTCCTGATATTTCTACCAGGAAACAACGTGTCTTTGGCTTGCTGATAGCTGAAGGCCCCCAATCTTCTAGAGATTACTGTGTGTATTTTGGAGCCGATTGAGACTGTCTGTGTCCAGGTTCTATTGCAAACTTCTTATGCTATTTATCTGTCCTGGTTGTGGAGACACTCATTCAGCTCTACCTACCTGAGTGAATGATGACTAGAGGAACACAAAACATTTTCAAATTCATTCCTCATCATTTTCAGATGCTCATTGCATAAGACACCATTCCAAGCTTGATTTGGAGCGACCTTAATGATACATGATGTTTGCTTGCAGAATTACCCTTCTTGTCAGTGAGTCTTCATTATACTTCTTCAGTTCCAGCAGAATTCTTCAGTCTGACTGCAGTGAAGGACACTCACCTGCCACTGTACTATTTTATGCTTTGTAATAATTTACTTCTATTTTCTCTCATCTCTTTTTCTCAGATTAACTGGGAGAACAGTTTATTTGATCTGATGTATGGAAATGAACTGGTAGGATGAGTATCATCTAATTGATTAGAGTTTACTTAGGTGATTATGCCACAATGTCTGGTGCAGCATATAGTCTTTGAGTTTGTGTTTATGCATTGCCTATATGGCTGCAGTGCAGTGTGCTGAGGCGAGAAGAGTCTCTGTAGTGTGCTTGTCATAAATGCAGATTGGACAAATAGGTAAAGAATAAACAGCCAGCAGCAAGTTGTAAAACACAGAAAACTGTCATTCACTTCTGTTAATCACTTGCCATTGATTGCAAGAGAAACTGAGTGGAAAAAATTTAACCTTTTAAAACCATAATGTCAGGTAACTATCATCAGTCAGCTTGTTCCTCGTTCACAGTGAATGGAGGAACTGTTCATTCGCTGTTCATACCGGGGTACCAGAGGTACTTTTTACTGCTGTGAAAATGTCAAGAGTTAAGAAGCAGTTATAAGAAGTATTTAAATGCTGCATGAGCCCTATAATCATGGTTTCTCAAGCTGTCCTTCTGTGCAGTTTTCAAAGTCCAAATGTCCTCTAGCCCAGATGACTTCGTCCTGGCAGA
>NW_010294585.1:5548-8746 GCF_000700745.2 Antrostomus carolinensis
GAATGCAGCAACTAAGGGATGGGCAACAGCTTCTTTTGTACCAGTATTATGAAAATTTCAATGGTGTAGCTATGCTGTTGGACTAGCAGCTAGTTGGAAAAGGTGTGTTTTCTTCACCTGGATTTTCCTTCCCTACTTAACTTGATCTTCTCTTTCTTTGGGATTATCACTCCATAGTGGAGGCTGCAGAAAAAGAATCTGTGTGTGCATCCTCTTCTCGCTTTCCAGAGATGAAATATTATGTCACCTTCAGGACCTGGAGATGTGTATTGGTCCTGCATGCACATGTACACTAGCAGTGCCCTGCTCTGACAGTTCTGGGGAGAGAATTGACACTGTCAGCTGGGATAAGGGGTGGGATAATAGCCTGATTCCAGGTCCATGGCTTAATGGATTATAGGACTGGCCCACTATGAAACAGGGAATGAGAGGGGAGAGAGAACAGAAGAGGAGCTGGGCTGCAGAGCATGTGGCTGGGACAGGCAGCATGGGGAGTGAAAAGGGGAGCAAAACACTGCTGTCATGCTTAATGCCATAGTGCTGGTGCCTAATAACTTAGGTGTTTATCATTGCCACGTCATTTGTACGTCACTTATCCATGAAGTGAATAAACCGCTCTGTTAAATTGTTTCAGTCCAGATTTGTTTGGAGTGGCTACAAGAAGACACTGAATTGTGAGCTGACTGAGGTCTTTGCTGCCTTTCACTTGATGCACTGCAGAAGTGCTGTGATGGAGTGCCTGGATTTCTTGTGTATATGGTTTTTATGATATGTAGAGAGATTCAGTGGGCTAACTAAAATAGTTGGTTTACATCAAGGCAACAGCTATTAAACAAAAGACTTTCAATGGAAAAAAAAAAAAAAAAGAACCATCAGAAATACCGCAGGCTGCATTTTACCCTTGATCTATTACATCTGTTCTGTTACCAAACTGGACTTTAAAATATAAGGCTTTGATTTTAAGCTAGTCAATGTGATGTATCTATTCAGATGTATGTCTGAATTATAAACTTCAGTGGGTTTTTTTTTTCTTCTGCATGAATTTGATTCATTGTCTTCAACTGTGCAATGTGATGTTTACCTAATGAGACCAGACAGCTTGTTCTGCAAGATCACGTCTCATGGGATAAAATCCCAGAATTTGCAGTAGGGGATCCTATGAAAAAAATATCTTTTAGTACTGTTATCACTAAACCTCTCAGAATAGTTCTCTGTGTGTGCACGTCTAGATCAAAAGAAAAAAAAAAGTTTTTATCCATGTAGAAATATAATTATATTTCTACACACTTATAATGGAGTAAAATAACTTTAGAAACTGCAAGGAATAGAATTTATGACCATGAAGGCAAAACTGTAAACAGTGGTAGGAACTGTTAGAACACTGAATTAAAAGAAAATGAAATGTGTGACAAGTAGACAAACAGATATTTAATTAAATATGAATAAGTTTAAACCAGAACTGTTTATTATTATTTACTGAATCCTTTTTGACAACTGTTCGGTTTAGGATAAAATGCAAAAGAACATATGTCTGGCTTTGTATGACCTCAAATTTCTCTATTCTCCCTCTCAGCAGACAACGTGCCTTTTTTCCCCGAAGTGATTTTTGGTTGCTAGGAGAAGTGCAGTATCTGCCCTACTCTTATCCAGCAGTAAAACCGGAGAGTGTATTGAGGTAAAGAGAGGGGCAAAGCACAGTATAGGCCATGAATCACAAGTTGGCTCTAACAGGTCCACTGTGTTCCCACTTTTTGTTTGAAAACTTTTGTTTTTACTAATGGTGTTTCTTTTCAGCTGATCTCTCAAAGCCATTCAGAGAGTGGGAAAAAAAAATTGTGCCGTTAAGAGTCCACTTAGAGGAACAAAAAAAAAAAGGAGAGGGAGACTTTGACACTTATTCATGGTGCCACAGTGGTAGCAATGCCCAGCTCAATGAATAGCTGCAGTCAGCTGCTGTTAGAGCTGGATGATTGATACCTTCTGGTTTTTTGCAAGGATTAGAAAATACACAGACACTCTTCATAGTGGTCCTGCAGTTTTAATGCAGGATATTGAAGTTATTTACAAACCATCTTCAAACTTTATTATATGCAGCATTCATGAAGCGTATCTGGAGAATTCAAATAGTAATTTTTCATGCATTTGTTAAAATTAGAGAATTGTTAATATCATGCTACTCTTGCTCTAGTTTGTGAAACCCTTTATTCACTCTCTAAATCATACTTTTTTAATTAACTGTGTGCTGTGGCAAGAATCACTCGCCTGTCACCTCCTATCATAATCCGCAAGTGTGCTTAACCAGATGTCATTGGCTACTTTTAAACCTCTGCAGTTAAAAATGTTTTTATGTAGTTAGGTATAAGTGATTGGATGATATTGTCTCTATTAACAGACTGTTGAAATCAGGAGAGTTATGGCAGATTTCACTTGAAATTGATTGCAGGATGAATGTATAGACAATATGTTCTTTCCTTAAATGCTTAATGAAACGCAGCCTTCAGAGCAGTCTTAAAACAGTGATTATATCTCTCAAGAAAGATTGCTGAAGAGGTCAGATGTGAGTCCCATCGATGAGGAAGCAGAGCTGTAGAAACAGATGAGTGGCTGTGAACAGAGCAGGCCTCTGTATCATTCCTTAACAGGGACGTGGTGAATGGCTAAGGGTCTCATTACCAATTGAGAGTATCTTGTTGACTCAATTTAGCGACATGCAAATAATAGAGAAATTCAATGATGTAATTGGAAAAACAGTGCAGCAACTTGTACCGATTTGTTATTCCCATTTGAACTAAATAGGTTTCACCCACATTTCTGAGGGTATTGGGTGACCTGGCAGTACTGGATTCAGTCCCAGTGTAATTTAATGGAATTTGTGTCTGTTTAGGTCAGGCCTGAATTTGCCCCTGGGGAGAGATGAAGAGGGAAGAGTTGTAAGTTAAATTACAGGGAGCTGGCTCTATCTTACAGTCTGCTGACAGGGGTGGGAGTGTGTGTGTGTGGTTCTTTTGTGTGTGGTGGTTTTTTTCTTTTTCTTCCTGATCCACACAGACTTTAGGAGTAATTTAAGTACCATCTACAATATGACTGAGTTCTCGGTTGCTTCCATGAAAGCTGCAAGTGCTGAGACCAAGGATTTTCCCTCATAAATTATGGCAGATGTTGCCTCAGTCATTCTTTAGTGTTAGCCCAAAAGTGCTG
>NW_010294585.1:8760-35122 GCF_000700745.2 Antrostomus carolinensis
CTGCTGAGAACTGTGTGGGAAAAACAGACAAATTTTTGTCACTGTGTGTGGATGTTGGTTAGCAAAAATTGATTAACTGTTAATATGTTAGTATAAAGGATGTGCTCAGTACCACTCAGGGACTCCATGGCAGAAGGGAGAAGGAACTCTAGTCTCTAAGAACGCAGCAGTTGATGGTAGGAGAGGAGTGCTAGTGTTAATGGTGAAGGAAGAAGGGGTGACCTGAACCGGTGCTGCTGCTGCATCTCTTTACCTGACATTTAGAGCAAGGCAACTTTTGAGATCCAGGAGGATGAGAATGGTAGGTTCACAAGCCCTGAATCTGTCCTCTAGTAACAGTTTTCCCTCCTGTTAATTGATAGTCCTGCTTCATTGTGTTATGGAAAAGAGGGAGAGGGTGATTCGGCACTGCTGGGTTTGGGACAGGGGCTAGGGGGGAGCAGACACTGCCGCAGTGAAACATGGAGCTGTGCCTGTCCTTCCTCATCTTTTCCCTCTGTCCTCAGCTGTGTGTTTCTTGGGAGTCTAAATATGCTAAAGAAGGAGTCAGGAGAGAATTGGTAGCTCTGGACCTGGACTTGTCTGAAACTGGAGGAAACCTGTTGTTGCATGGTGACATTTCAGCTGTCTGACCTTCCTGTTCTTGCATTTCCCTCTTCATTCAACTTAATGTGCCAAATGAAGCATCATTTCTTCCGAGAACTGATCTGTCCCTCGGAGCCCAATTCATCTGTAGAATAAACTTCTTTCTGATTAAGTAGTATATATATCTATCTAAGTAAGGACAAGCTATAGCTACAATATTGAAGTGGAGGAGTAAGGAACAAAGGCAGGTTTATGTACACGTTTCCTGTCGTATGATATGGAACAAATCTATGGCCATTTCTTATTCTTTCTGTCTTTCTCCCCTCCTGTTAGATCTATTTCCTAGGGTTTTGCTGTAGCAGATGATGTGTGTGGCTTGCTTGGCAAGTTTCAGATATGAAATTTCCTCACTGTTAATGCTTTGCATTTGTAATTCTAGAACATTTTCCTCTGCGTAGGCCAGACGATGAATCGCCCTACCTTACTACAGAGAAGTCACCGGAGTTGTAACTTCGAGATTAATTCTAGGCCATGGAGAAAACATTTGCTTTTGTATTTACAGATTTTCATTCCCTGTGCTGCTTGTCTGCTGCTTCTGTCCATGTTCCATGTTTTGTTCATATAGCTTGCCTCCTCACGCTTCATAGTTGAAGATTTTATTCTGTCTTGTTTTCTTGTCAATTGTTTGAGCTTTTTTCCAGCTTTTTTTTTTTTTTTCCCTAATTCTTCACTGGTTGGTTTAGGTTTAGGTTGCTGTTTTCTAACCATGCTGCTTGAATATGAAGAATTAAAGGACTGGAATAACAGGAAGAGCTGAGGGGAAGGTGATGTTGGTGATGGAAGAATGATTATAAGAAACTTTATTTTTTGGCTGGATTACTTGGTGAATTCTGTGTGTGTGCAGTGTTCTCTGGAGGGAGAATCTTCTGCCAGCCCTAACAAGTGCCTTGAGTAAATAATAATTAAAAAAAACCCCAAACATACAGGTGTAAACCAAATTTCATGTGAAGTTGGAAAGAAGTACCTTCCTGAACATTTAACCATGTCTCAAGTCTTCCTTTTAGTTTTGAAGCACACGAGTCTCCACTCTGTCATGGAGCATCCTCTCCTTCAGTCTACAGAGAATTACAGATAGCTATGTTCATAAGTGATTTGATAGGTTTCCTATTCTTACAAATAGTTGAACTTAATCCATGTATAAAATATCTATACGCCGATGGGCAATCAACTTGAAATATCTTAGCTGATTTTTTTAACGTTCTACAAGGTTATAAACAGATAATTAACATTAAAAGGCGAAAGACACTAGGTAGGTATAAACTGAATAGTAACAGCATTCAAGGAAGTCATTGTGGATACTACTGTTGAAATCACTGCTATTATTTGAAGACTTGATTTCTGTTCTGTGTGTATATGTGTATACAATATTATACATAATACAATATATACTATACAGTACATCTTTTAAGAGAACTCTTAACTTATTAGGTCAGCTGGGGGAAGTACTTTCTGCGTGAAAGTTTTAAGTTGGTTTGGATGGGTTTTTTCTAATTTGCGGTTGATCTTAGTTGTATTGAAGAACAAATGTTATTTTTTGTAGTGGGTAAGGCTTGTAATGTATATGAAATCCTGACTCAGCAGAAATTGCTGGAAATCTTGTCATCAGCATCACTGGGGCCACAGTTTTGGTTTTGTTTTTGGAGTGTTTGGCAATGTGGGAGGCCAGTACAGAGAAGGAAGTTTTGTTGGTTTGTTCTTTCTTTGGTTTTTTAATGTAATTACACAAAACATGGGAGATTGACTTAAAACTAAACATAGAGCTGTAATCAGGAGGTTAACAGATGCAAGAAGCTTCACCTATGCTCTGGGACAGCCAGTGGGAAGCCAAGGTACGGATTCACAACGTGCCCAGTAGTGAGCGGTGCAGGCAGCAGCCTGAGAAAGAAGTCGGTTACACAATGAGAACTATGTTATTGCATCTTCAAATGAAGGCCAGCAGTTGGCTTATGGAGAGCACCTTCAGCTGTATCTGCCATGAGGACTACAATTTTCACTATTAGGGAAGCCTCAGATCTAATTTAAAACAAATTTGTAATAAATTTGCAAAGTAGAAAGTCCAATACATTGTTTGGCAACACTTTTTTCCGTCCCTCTTGGCATTTGTGGCTAGGTGTCTTACTAGGCTGCTTGGTATTTCTAGAGCAGTGGCAAGGATGAAGAAAATTCTGTCACTTTAGATGAAGAATGATAAAGAAGTTAGAGGTTGTTTGAAAGGGATGGAGAATGCAAGGCTTGGTCTCTTCTGCTATCCACAGAGGTACTTTTGAGATGTTCTCAGAATGTACTTTAGGGGCCCAGATCTGTATTTTACCTTCACATCAGCGTCTAGGCCAGGCTTTGTTAAAGGCTCCACCACGTTAATCCCATGGCATTCTTGTTAGTGCAGTGTGCAGGTATATTTGCCCTATGGGAAATCACCAAGAAAGCTTCATGAGAATGGGGCACTGCCTCCTGGGCTTGTCTTCTAATTGGACTGAAGGAATAATTTATGACCACCTTGTTTTGCTGTCATGCCCAGGTAAGCATAGAGAGGGAAAATGGTGGAGCACGGAGGAGCCATGGCTCAGCATGATTCTTGCGTATTATTTGCACTGTGAAACTTTTGCTGCTGCAGAAACTGGAGATGGGGAATATTTTAGCAGCTATTAGAGTAAAGCAGGGTGTTTTTCCTGGATGCCCAGAATACCCTTGTGCCAATTCAGGATTTGAGGTGTTGGGGAAAATAATTCTAAGGTCCTTTTTAGAAGAAGATGGTTTCCTGAGAGTTTGAAACTGCTGAAGACAGATATTTATGCAGTTATAGATATATCTACTTTTCTTTTTTTTTTTTTTTCTTTTTCAGTGCTTTTGGAAGTTAATTTCCTAGTGCTCCAGACTTTTGTTTAACACTTTGAACAGACAGGCAGCATTCTCACATCTAACAAGTGTGATATATTGAGCTGCAGAGAGAAATGTAGAGGTTAGTTTTACTGTGGAGTTGGCTGGAGGCGTGCTATCTGATGAATCACTAATACCACATCCTGCTGTTATGAGTGCTAGTGGTCTTCTGTCCAAATACAGTTCTTGTCCAGCTTGCTTCACTTATGAGCCTCACAGGGTCATAATTCTTGCCTCTGCTTTAGGAATAAGATAGGTTACAAGTTGGACTAGCTGAGGTGGAGCATTTTGAACAAGTTTCTTTGGAAGTGAGACTTCAGTGGAGAAACTGAAACATGGCAAACAGTGCTGGGAAGGAGTAAAAATGTTCAGCCTGTGCACCTATCTGGAGAGGAAACAGATTCTTTCATGTTTTAGGCTGAATGTTCAGGAGGCTTTTCAGATTGTAGTTTGCTTGTACATATTAGAGCTTTTTTAATAACTTGTTATGAATTGGATGCATATGCATGTGATATAAATAAAACCTAACTGGATATTGTAAGCCAACCAGATAAGTCAGCCAGTCATTCTGCTGCGTATATTCTTGGTACAACTGCCTTGGAGAGCTATAAATAGATATTGCTTATTTCTTTTGCTTGCATTTATTTTTGCTTTAGATGGCAAATAAAACTATTGTTAACAGACCTTAAAATCACTTGGAGGATATTTACGTAGATCATTGTGAGGAAAAAAGTGACTGTCTTTGCTAAAATATTTGTTAATAGTATCTGGGTGTTGCGACAAGTAGAGAAATTGTCAATAGAAATTACTAAAGATCTTTCTTTTATGTCTTGAAGAAAGAAATTACTTAGAGGGTTTATAAGAACTTTTCCAAGCGCTTATACTCTGAGTTACTTTTTTGTTGAAAAAGCTCAATCTAAGAGGAAAAAAAAAAAAAACAAAACCCCCCAAAATAAAAATCAGAGTAGCAGTTTCAGTAAGTATCATTTGGCCTAAAACAACTTAAAGAACTAAAAGAAAGAGAGAGAAATAAATACTCCTCTCACAGATGTATCACTGCCTTCTTTTGTCCCTTGCTAGCTATGTTGAAATCAGCAAAACTATCAGTATAGTTTCAGTAATATCTTCTTTAAAAGCAGATCTTGCTTTGTTTTCCTTTTCCAGTAACGGAGAGCTTTTGCTTTGTAAGGATTTTTGGAGGCTTTGCTCACTGCCAGTAAATATGGCAAAAATAGGATAGGAGAGCAGCTCACTAAAGTGTTTGAGTGTTGAGGGAATATATACCTAATATAATGTAAATGTCACTGGCTCTTGTTCCCCTTCTTCCCTGTGGGGGAAAATCAATACGTACGCTTCAGAATCCTTCCCTTGGCAAAGTGAGATAGACAATGCTGATAGATCTGGCTAACTGCCTGGCAGCATGCCTGTCTCTTTGATAAACCAAATATTTGGAACTTTTAGAGAAATATTGTTAAAACATAATATTCCTGCCATCTGGCACTTCTTGCTCACTTCACTGAGGTGCTTTGGAGGTAAGTGAGAAGTGCTTCTTAAGAAGTTCAGTGTGACAGAATTCAGAATTTTGGAACCTGGTGAGAGACCTTTCTTATATAAACAGCTAATAGAAGTAGTAAGGAGGGGCAGAACAGTTGCTGATTTCTTGTGCTGTAGGGTTTTAACTTTTGATTGCATAAGCAAAGAGATTCAATGTGTACCTTACAAACTATAGTTATGTTTATTTTTAATCTTTCAAGCAGTTTGACTAGCCTTGCAATAGAAGCTGCAGAATAGCAGCAAACTAGATAGTAGGAAGTATTAGTGAAAAGATCCTTCTCCTAAGTTAAGTTTCATCTCAGCCTAAGTATAACTAGGTACATAAAGCTTCTCCTTTCGAGCAAATAACTTATTTATTTATTTATTTCCAACCCAGATTTTACAGTTTAAGATACAATTTCATACTTACAGATCCAAATAAGAACACAGGCAAAACAAATAAACCTCCTCGGAGAATAGATTTCAAAATTCCTTTAAAAATATTGTGAGTATTCCATGTTCATAAATAACGAATCTTTGATTTTGTTAAAAATTTATAGCAACTGGAATGGAGTTTGCATATAATAAGTATTAACTGCAATTCTGAGAGCTGTTACATAGCCAAGACAAAGAATCTTTTGGGCCACAGACAACCTAGTCACTTGAACAATGTAAAAACGAAAATTCCCTGAATTTTTTTTTTTAGTATTTAAAATTAAAGGGTGCAAATCTTGACATTTTGTAACAAAACTGGACTCGTGCCTGGGCACATGAATGTAGCCTGTTCATTCAATGGACACTAATAATATAGTAATGTTAAAACACAAAGTGCTCAAAAACATTCAATGTTGTATCTTAAGAGCAGCATTGAAAATACCAAATAAAAGGAAATAAATGTTGGCACTTCTTGCAGTCCATTCATTGGAAGCCCCCTGAGGATAAAGGTGCAGGTGACTAGTAGAGGACATTAATCTGTGTTCTCTGTGAACAGTTGGGTCCTCAGTTATGATGAAATGCTGATAAGTCTACTTCAGTTGGTTTATTATGGCCTGTATGTTGATGGCATACCGTAGGGTTTAACAGGCTGATACTGCTCTGTACATACCTCCCGTGCTGTGAAAGGATGCCACAGATGAAGAAGGCAGTTGTCTACTTCTGCACTGCAGTCAGTTTATGATGTCTGTGTGACACAGGCATGTCAGACTTCGACCCCTTTTGCATTCTAAATTAGCAGCTCTTGGTCAGAACCGTGAGGAATATTGTGGGCTCTAAACTGACAGAATTGTGTGGTGTTCTCGCAGGGTCTGACCGAAGGCTGAGTGATGCACTGGAGGGGCTGAGACAGCACAAATGCTGGTTTCATACATCTGAGGGGATTTTTGAACCTTTAAATTATGGAGAACTCTTGTCTGTTGGAATATTCTTTTGAGGAATTATTTTGTTTGCTAATCTGTGTTCCTTCTTTTGTTATTTTGTTCTAATGTGTGTGTTTCAAAATGCCTTTCAGTTCAAGCAGCACTTGATGTTGCTTATTAGTGTTATTTGTAAGCTAGAAGTGATCTCCTAATTTGAGGAATTTCAATTATCATCATGCCTTGTATTGATCAGGTTTTGTTATTTTAGGGCAACCGACCATCTTTTCAAACAATAAATAGGACTGTTGAAACTTAGCCACTGACAAAATGTCACTGACTCTTTTTTTTTTTTTTTTTAATGCGTGACATGGAAGGCACAGTTTTGAGAGTAAAAATGTAGTCTAAAAGATATCATTTTAAACATGAGAGAGGTCTATATTTATTGTAAATAAGAGATATAGGTGGATCGTTGGATGAAGTGGTGGCCTTTCACCTCCAAGGCAACAGTTTAAATTAGTCCCTAGATCCTAAGTTAATTGAGATAAATGGTTTTAGCTTTGTCCCTGGTGTAAAGTACAAAATCGCTATACATCTGTTTTTGCAAACTTGGCATAATTGGCATTCTCTTAGGACTAAACTGGCACTGAAAGTGAACTATTTCTTATTGCTTAGTAAGGTGTTCCCTCTAGGTTAGGGTAAATGTCACTGTCAGGTCTGTGAAGGAAATCTGCTCCTGCCTCTGTTATTAATCCATAGCTGGAAGATTTGTCAGAAATGTTTTAAGTGCTACAGCTGTTCTTTTTGAATAAATAATTAACCTGCCCCCCTGCCCCCAATGAACTTCAGAGTAAAGAAAGTAAATCACAATGAGACAAGGACCTTATTTTCTCACATCTGGTAGGAATTCAAATGCTCAGAGACATTAAAGTTGCCTAACTTATCATTTGCTCGTGACACGTAGCCTAACACTTCAAAGATGGTCTTTCAAGCTTTATGGAAGATGGACATGTGGAAAGAAATATAAATTAATGTAGATTACATTATTATTTACTAAGGACTAGGTTGAACTACAGTGAAAGAAAGCATGTGGCTTTCCTTCCCCACTTTCCCTGGAAGAACTCTAGGAATCACAATTCCTTCTTTTATTGTGAGGGTGGTGAGACAGTGTCCCAGGTTGCCCAGGGAAGTTATGGCTGCTCCTCCCTGGAAGTGTTGAAGGCCAGGTTGGATGAGGCTTTGAGCAACCTGGTCTAGTGGAAGGTGTCCCTGCTGCTGGCAGGGGGGTTGGGACTGGATGAACTTCAGGGTCCCTCCCAACCCAACTCATTCTGTGATTCTGTTACATATAGATGTGGCACTTAGGGACATGGTTAGTGGTAGACTTGGCAGCGTTAGGTTTGCTGTTGGACTCTGTGGTTGTAAAGGTCTTTTCCAGCCTGAATGATTCTATGAGTCTATCCTTTCTCCAAGGGCAAAGCAGTATAGATGGTACTGCTGTTGACTGGAGAGTCTTTGTTTGTTTTCCTGCTCTTGCTGTTATGTCTGCTAGACTGAAGCTTTGCATCTAAAGTCCTGCACCTCACTTTTTAGCTGGCAGAAGATCTGGAGGAGTGAAGTATGGAATGCACAACTTCTAACCAGTGCCTCAGTTTTAACCCTTAGAATGAACGGAAGCGTTGGGAGGTGATGAAGGAAGCTGCGTCTGCATTGTGACCAATGTCTCCTTGGCTTGCTGTTATCCAAGGCAGTGTTCCAGATGAGGGCTTGGTGTGCTGTGTGTTGTCTTAGCACAGGTGGAGAACATGCTTTCCCAAAATATGTAGGTTAAGACAAGAAAAGTATCACAAAAACCATTTATATAGGACAGGAACAATGGGTCATATTCACTGAGTTCTGTTTGTTCTCTTCTGGTAACAAGAAGTGAAGCAACTTCACAATGAAATGCCTTCAGATTGCACATCTGCGTGTACATCTCAGCTAATTAGGGAACAATTTTCTTCAAATCAGGGAAGATTACAACACTTTTTTCACGCTGGTTTGCTTATGCTCCTGTTTGAAAGCAGAACATACATCTTATTTGTTTTGTGTTTTTTTTTTTAATAATAGGTTTTGAGGTAGTATTTGTTGAAAAATCTCTAGTTTATCAGATGCCTTTTTCTGTCAACTTGGTAAATACTTTACATAGTAGCGCTTGTTTCATTTTTATAAAGTATACAGACAGGCATTTATAAAGAAATCAGAGAAACTGCCTCATGTGTGTCCGTAGCAGGATTTTATGTAACAAGTTATAGATGTCTTCGATCTGAGCAAAGTTTAGATTACATATTGGGTCAAATTTAATTATATGTTTGAAAGTGTGCACCTTTTGTTTCAGTAACAGGTGTCTGGGTGAATGGGAGGGGTGGGGAAGAAAAAACCCCTCACTTTTCTCCAGTTGTCATACTCCAAAAAACCACGGCATGAACTGTCTTATGATTCATGCTAGCTATTTACCGTGGTCTCTGCTAGGAGATGGACAGAATTTAGCAGTAAATTTTCTTAGATGAGCAGTTTTAATGGAACACGCATCTTGTAGTTTTTGCTGTATCGTGTGTAGAGTGAATTGGCAGCAATGGCAGATGTGAGCTCTTCTAAGCCTTAAGTAGCTAAAAGGGATTAACTTTACACAGAGGATTTACTAATGAAGACATCACACTTAGACACACAAGGAAAGGAAAGTGAAGTGTTGATCAAGAAATCATTCTATTTGGTTGTCCTAGGTGCTTTCCTTTTTTTTATACATATATATATATATATATATGGTGCTTATAAATGCAGCAGCATACTGTATAAATGTAATTGGATACTATTCTCATATTTTGTCTTTGTTCTTTTATAGTGGTTTCACAGGATGTGTCAGTCAGATACAATCTATGAACAGGTAGAAACTGTAGGCTCTAATGGCAACCTGTGTAGAAGTATCTGTTGTTGTGATACTTCATTTTCATATGCTTAGGGATAGATCCTACTACTTGAGCCAGAAAATAATTGTTTTTTGAAGGGATGATGTAGGTACTTCTTCTCTGGGATTTGTTTAAAAAAAACCAAACCCAAACGAAACCCACAAACAAGCAAGCAAAAAATAAACACCTACTTTGCTTCTGTTCTGTAAGCAACCAGTTAGCTTCATAGCTGGAGGCCAGGTGAGCATCAACAAGGTTTAAAAAGTGAACAAAAAGTCAAAGCCCAAGCAAGAAAAAGAAATTTCTCCACTGAAACATAGGAAAACGGTGACAACTGGATTCATGGTCAGTCTGTCTGTGAATGCTGATGTGTAATGGTTGGCAAGGGCAGGAGGAGGTGTGCATGGCTGGATAACCTCCTTTATTAAAATGTTTTTTTCCTGAAAGATATGTGATCTTGTCAGAAGACATTAACTTTGTAGGCAGAGATCAAGCAGGTATCAAAAAGTTAAGAATCATGCCCACTGCTTCCGAATCCTTCCCTTGCTTTCTCACCATGCCAGCTGCAGGTTCTGGAGCGAGACAGACCACCTTGATCTGTGTTTCAAATGCGTCTGTGCTGCAAAGGGTTGAAGCAGATGTTCAGGTATTTCAGAATTTCCATTCTAAGTGGAGTAGCCTGGGTTTTGGCTAATCCAGCATGAGGTAACTTTGTGTTCTTTTTATACAATGTATATAGAAAAAATCATGTGATACACATGTATTTTATAGATTATTACTATAGATTATTGCTGTTACTTCAAATTTGTGAAAGTTCTCAGCCATTACTATATATAATTATTTTTTTTAAAAAATCATTAATGTGTGGCTGGGTCACATGATAGATAAACAATGCATTTTAGAAAGGAGGAAATGGGGATGGGGCAAGCACTTTGTGAGTCATTCCCAGCTTCTAAGTGTCTGTGGTTTATTGACTTCCTGAGGCGCCATCTTTGTGGTTAACTACTCTTGTGAATTTAGCCAGATGTTTGGTTTTGGGTTCTTTTTAACCAACACTTATTTGCTTTTTGCTTTTTTGAGGTTTTTTCTGAGTAGGAGTAACAAAATCATTCCAGCAAACCATTTCCTGTAAGATTAGCCCATGTCTATCGGTTCTTTTTCCCAGTGTTATTAAACAGTACTGACAGAATGAAAGGAATGGCTATAGATATGGGTTTTTCTTGCTACAGTCAAATGAAAGAATATTAAATAACAAACAGAGGCTTGGCACCTGTTGAGCAGAGCACCAAAATAGGTTTTAAAGTGCAGGCAATTCTGAAGGGTGTTTTTTTTCCACCACTAGTGATTTTGCCTGCAAGGTGAGTGATATAATAATTTGAGGTTGGTGTATTTGATATTGATGTTAACCTTTAGGATGGCTGATAAACTGACTTTCTTCTGGCAGGCATCATTAATAGGAGACTCTGTGCTGTCCTGAATAATTTTCCTCACAATTAGCAGCATTGATCTTGTAGGTGCAGCAGAAGCTAAGTTCCTTGAGGCAATTGGGAAATTAAACTGGCTGAAGCTCACACTAAACTGACAGCCCATCGTTCCCATTTCACTGTCACAGCAATCACTTTTTTCCTAGTCCTTGTTTGTTAATTCTTGAGAGCAGTTTATTCCTCATGCTTAGATATATTTCTCACTTATGCTTCCAAAGCAAGGAGTGGAAGCCTGGATTCATCAAGCCGTTCTCTGTAGGGTCAGTTCTATTGGCAAGTCCCTCTGGATGTGAAGGTAATCTGTACATTACTTCTGTACAGAGATGCAGTGTCCTGATGCCTCAAATGTAATGAAAGCTGTGGGGTTTTTTGTTAGAGGGTGGGGCGAGGAGGAAAAGGTTGAAATAATTTCTAGTTGAAAAGCCACATTCATCCAATTATAAATTAATATTGATTAATACTAATGGAGTGGTCTCCAGGAGAGGCTTTACATACCTCTTCTGCTTACTAATAAGGTCTCATCTCAGATGCGCAAAAACTCTTTAAGGAAGTGGGTCATTTGTATGGGATTTAGCAATCACCCTGTGCTTTTGCAGTGAGGGCGTCTTGCCTATTGAGCAGGCTTCAAAGAAAAGCTTCGGGCTGACGTGGGCGAATAACCCGGGAGCTGTGGAGCTGCTGAGGAGCATGGGAGGCTGCAGGGCCGGGGAAGAGAGTGAGCCTGCTGTGTGAGGGGCTATTTGTAGTGTGTTAAATGCAGATCCTGCTCTGACTGCGGGTGTGAGCCTTCCTTCATTAGCTTTATTATCTAGTCCAAGAGTTGGTGACCCTTCATTTGGACAAAAATCTGATCTTGAGTTTTGGTGAAAAGCAGCATCTTGGTTAAAAGCCATTTGAAGAAGTAGCCCAGCTTTCTGTTGGCTCCATCTGTCAAATGGTTATTGTCACTCTGCTGTTCAGAAGGGACTCATCAGGTGAGCAGTGCTTTCCTTAAACTTCTATGGGGTATGGTAGAACAAGATGGAAGTTATAAGAGAAGGGCTAAAACAAGGCAAAAAGCAGACAGATGGGAAAAATAGTTATTTGTCCTGTTGAGCGTTACAGTTACCGAGTGCATGGGAGACTCTGTGCTAGGACATACGCTCTGCTGTGAGGAGGAGTGCTGCAAGAGCACTGATTAGCAAAGCTGTCTGTGCACAGCGTTTGCTGGGCTTTATTTGTCTTGAAAGGGTCTTCTCATGACAGCAGGTTCTGTTTCTCTTTTTTTTTAATCAACTTTAATGTCAAGGATGCTTGAAATTTAATTAATTTACTTTTTTGTTTGAGAAATAGCATGGAGGCAGTAAAGCAACATTTGACTTTTCAGAAAAAGATGATGGGAACAGAATGTGTAGTCCTGTAAGTAAATATAAATTACAGAGTTTCCATAAATACTTCCTTTATCAAGAGTCCTGTTGATCTTTCTAGTACTTCCTACGTTCCGAGGTGTTGTGGTATGAGATGCTGCAGTTGTTACAACACACGGTAAAGGTCTTGTCTGAAGCGAAGCCTCCTCTGACAAAGTGTGGAAAGCATTTTAGATTGCTAGGTTTTGTACCAAGCTACAATGCAAAGTGAAGTGACGTTGTTTGATAATCCTGTTCTGTTGAAATCAGTTGTAAAACCTATTAATTGATTCCAGTACAAGAAAAGGACAAGTCTCTCAGTAAATAAAGTAATTGGTGATGCTGTCAACGTGTTGGTTATTTTATGTGACAAAAATTGTTGTACTATCCCTATAGATTATGGAGAATATGGATATATAACAAACAAATCCTGATGCAATGCTAAGTTGATTTGGGGTATTAACCCTGTTCTGAAACGTCAATGATCTTAATTTCTGATATCAGCCTACGTGTCTTTGGCTGCTACATCAAATTCTTCCAGATTTATCATGGAATAATGATTTTTTTTAATTTATTTTTTTTTTTTTAGAGCAAATGGACTGTTTTCCTTTTGGCATTTTAGGAAACAGAAAATCTTGCTAATCCAGTGAGGAAATTTGTGTGTTTATATAGTATATGTGCATATATGATTGGAAAAAAAGAGATAATTAATACATATAGCTCTTGTATGGGCTTATTACAACTGCAAAGGTATAAATTGGTTAAGGTATTGGAGTATTAAAAAATAGCAGTCTGTGAATTTCCGTTTAGAGTATGCAAAATGAGTTTGAAATTATGAAAGTTTCATTTTGTGATTAAAGTAACATTAGAAACATAAAGCTTGGCAAAGTGAAATTACCTCTCAATGGCTCTAGAAACCTAGAGCTTCCAGGCATTCCGAGAGAACGAAGGGTAGAGCTCAAACACTTGCAGGTAAGATCAAGAGCTTGCAGGTAAATCTTGCCTACGACTGTGCAGCAGCATAGCAGGAGGAGAGCGGTATCGGCCTCGTGTTACCGAGGGCACCTCGGTAAGCTGACAGTACTCTGTTACATGGGGGTTTTGTTGGAGCATCTCAAGATGTTTCACAAAGGAGTTGTGCCAACATCTGCATTTTTAAAATAGAAAAGATAAGGTAAAGGGTGAGCGAACTATCTGCTGTGTAGCAGAATGACGAGAGAGTCTGGAGTCGAACTCGTATGCCATGTGTTCAGGAGCACATGTACGTGGCTGCTGGAGTGGCATATGTGTCCTGACAAAATTAATTTGGCTTGGGAAGAATTTGATCAGCATAGAATCCAAACAAATAAACGTGGTGCCATCCATAGGGAGAACAAAGGGGTGACAGAAATAGAGAAAACTCTTTTGTACCTCGCCCTGTGTTTAGCTCTCCTTGTACACGATATCCTGTCTCAAAGTGACAGAATTTCACCTTACTTTGGTCCGCAGGGTAGCAAACCTGGGTGTGTGGTGCATATGGTGCTGTGTAACAAACATCAGAATTTGGTGCTAGTCTATTTCCACCCTCTGTCAATGGGGAAATGTCCAGCTTGCTTGAACAAAAATAAGATCAATGAAAACAGTATCTGATGCCAGTTGAAGTTTGAAAATACTTCCAGGGGAGAACATGAAAGCAAAATAATATATATGATGTATGTTCAAGGAAGTTATACTTCCTATAACAGCAGAAAAATGAAGATCCAGTTTATGTTCCTCAGTTACTGCTTTTTTTTTTTTTTTTTCGTTAAAGAATCACATATGCAATTTTAGGGCAGAATTTTGCCTGTTCTATTACATTTTAATGTAGCCTTTGAAAATCATCAGAGCTATCAGTTTTGCTTTGAAAGAGCACATTCTGCAGGCTGTGATAATATCACTTCCTTTTAGCAGCAGCAGGAAAGAGCGAAGACTAATGTTAGATATGTGTGAATTTAGTCTGGATGAAAATGTTCTTGTTAAAGGTAATCTTACATGGAGAATTTTAAACTAAAATAGGCAAGAAAATGATGATTTAGACTTTTGGATCTGGAGCGAGTAAAGTTACAGTTTCTAATCCAAAGGGACCTCGGGAAGTTTGTAATATGATTAAGAAAGAAAATGTGTTATAATCCAGAAAAAATCAGTAGTCAAATCATATGCGTCAAGGAAGAAGATAATTGCCAGAGACCTCTGAAAGGCATTTTTATATTCAGCTTCAGTGCAGTGCAGTGTACCCTGTGTAAGTTTAGATACATGTATTAATTTAGCCAGTGCAAGACAGAGGATACTCAGCATGAGACCAGTGGTGTGGCTCGTAGCGCGTTGCATTCTCAGAACTGACGATCCATTACATCAGCCTCACAAGGGAACAGGGTGAAGCTCTCAACTTCAGTTGGATGTAAACTTCGTGCCAGCTTTCTGCAGACGGAGGAGTTTAGCTTTCTAACATGTGCCGTTCTAGGTCTCTTGATTTAAAACCATGTTAGCAAACTAGAGAAAACTCAAAGGTGATGACAAGAGATTAGTGAGAACTTGGAACACGTTTGATGAGCAGCTGAAAGGGAGCATGCCAGAGGAGACAAAAAAAAAATTACTGTTGTGAATCATGTATTGTGTTCTCCTCCTCTTTTAGAGGTTTCTTCATCTTCTCCCACAAAATAGCTAAGACGAGGGTTAAAATTTAAAGTATGTCTCAACCTTACAAAAAACATGATGTAGTGTTGCAACTGATTTAACTCAACTTTGACATGTAAAATTGGAGGTTCTAATGAAACTGAAACATAGTCAGGCATGGAAATGCATAGCTGAACGTTAAAATGATGAGCTGTAATGATTACAGGTCTTTCAGAAGTGTAACAGAATGTGGCTCTAGTGGATATAATGGACTGGCACTATGCACATGCCATTTTATTCTTGTATTCAGTGTGGAGTCCTCTTTCTGGTAAGATAATAGACAGTACCTGCCATTTCAGTAATTTTCAAGTGGGCTGAGCAAAGCTAGAGATCACTCTGGAGCTGGTGGGTGAAAATGCTTAAGAGAGTGAAAGAAAATATGCTGATTTCTGTAACCACCCTCAGTTGCAAACAAATCCACCGTATCCTAAAACATTGTTTTAGGCATTTAATGTGGAGAAAAATGCTGTGTCCTACTGCAATGACTGGTAGGCTGATAGACTCTGAGGAAGATGCATTTAATGAAAAGGGACTACTCAAGGTGTGAGAAACAGGGAAAGGTTTGCAAATCGTTGGTTATGTTTGTTCTGATGATTTTGAGAGAGGAGAAGGAAGGGAGGATGTTTATTTTGTTTGTTTTCTTTCCTCCCCTCTCTGCCCCACAGTAAGACTGAATGATTTTTTTGTTGTTGTTTGCACAACTGCAGTGGGTTTGTTGTTTTCCACTCTCTTTAAGTGTGATCATAAAGTAGATGATGTATTTAGGGCCTGATGTGTCAGGGTGAATTTTACAGGGCTAAAATTTTGAGATTATCTGAATCCATTAAGTAGCTCTATATGCTATACCAATCAATGTGCCCCTCACTACGGGGTAAACCAGCATTTTTATATACCTTGGTTTATATCTGTAATTGGAAAGTCAAATCTAGTATTTTGTAACATACGGGGGAATAAGTTTGGAGGAGGGCACAGAAAGGGAAGATGCTTTAAGAATTTTTATGAAAACTTTGCAAGTGATTCTAAAACAACTCCGTTAAGACATTAATATGTTACTGGTACAGAATTATTTGTATTTTTAATTGTTTCAATTAATTTTTAAACTTGTTTTTCTATGCTTGATAACTGGACTGATGATTTTTTAATTTACATAAGAGGTGGATTGAAATTAACAGAAATGTGACACAATTTAAGAGGTAATAGTGCACAGTGGCACTGCAACACTGCAACTGTGAGGTGACAATACTAGGTGATGCCCTTTCAGTAGAGACCATTTTTTTTTTTCCCCAATAGAACTGAAATCTAATTAAACAGATTTCTTTATCCCATATGAATTAAAAAAAAAAAAAAAAAAAATCAGAACACACATTGAGGCATGGAAGGACCAAGGGAGTTGCATGATTAATCTGACGTAGAAGTAAAGAAGTCTTTCATTATTCATCAGTTAATGACAGTTAGGAGCAAGCTGCAGTGTTTCGATAAACGAGAGATGGAAAATGCTGGTGTGAAGCAGCCGTCTTCCTCTCAAAGTAGAACACAAGACTTGACCAAGCTCCCAATGAAAATGCTAATTCCACATGATTAATCCTTTCTTCTTTTCTGTCAACATGAATATTAAGTGACTTCCTTTCCAGGGTCACTGGTAACTTGTAACTGCTTTACTTCGGGCTCCCCTGCACTGCCACACAGAGCCTGACCTTTAGCACTTAAACGACCCCTATTGTTTGGTTCTGCCCCTTTGAACTATGTTCTTACTCTTTTCATTCTGGAGGAGGGAGGCAAATGGCAGAACAACCACTCAGGGGCACTTACTGAAATACCAGGAATAGGTTTTTGTCAGCTGCTTTGCGAGGGGCAAAGAGGTGAGACTGGGGAACCATTGCCCATGCGTGGGCAGTGTGATCCTGATCCTGCCTTCCCTTAAACAGGGCATCAGCTTCATAGAATGTGACTTATCCCAAAAGCCTTCAGTCTCTCCTTACCTTGTGAAAGGAAAAGAAACAAGACTTGGTTCCACAACTCAGTCTTTGGTGCAGTTCTTCATGATGTGCTGAGTAAATCCGTAGCACAAAGATATTATTAAATCAATACAAGCATGGCTGTTATAAAAACTGATTTAAAAGATGGCTGTGCCCTGTGGATGCATTCCAGATAATAACTTGACCCTCCCTTTCCTTTATACTGTCCCTCGGTGACCTCTGCCACCTGCATGCACTTTTGTTGCATCCCTCTCAGCTCTCAGTTGTCCATTAACACCAACTGTTTCTTTGGTGTGGAGGAGCCAGCAGATGTGGCATTGGTGCTTCCTGGGGTCTCTGACTCCTGTGAATGGTGGGGTACACTGCTGCTCTTCTTTTTATGAATATCTGCAGTATCTCCAGGTGAAGTCGGGTTAGCTAGTGCATAGTGATGTCTGCTCTGGAGAGAGGAAGTCTCTTACGGTACGGCATAGGTCACCAGCCTATCTTTATATTTTTTTTTCATGTATCATATTTATTGTAAACATAAACTGTTTAAAAATGTGGTCTCTTTCACTCTGTGGAAGGCAGGCGTGCTTGTTTCAGTTTTCAAATAGATGGTGCACACCCGAGTTCTGAAAACTAGTGGCAGTTTGCATTGTTTGAGTAAGCTGGAAGAGAATAAAATCTCTGCTCATACCTTGGTGATTATGGAGTGGATTCAGTCCCCCTGAGACAGGCCATGTAAAATTAGGTATCTGATCTAAAAGCTGTCAGTTAGATCCTTCTGCAGTCACTGGAGAGGCTGGTGCTAATGGTTCATCCTGAGTTAGGGTGGCGTGAGGCTCTGGAGCTGAGTTCTTTCTCCGTTTACTATCGAACAAGCCTATATGTGTAGGTTAGACAGCTGGACTCAGATCTTTAAGGCCTCATTTCAGAAGAAAGGGCTGTTCATGACAAGAAAAAAAGTAAATTTAAGAATATACTTCTACCAAATATTGGGTCATTTTACAATTAATCATTCTTGTGCTCGCTTATTCACTGATAATGCAAGTCTGGAGTGTAAATACATGGCCTTGTGCCTTCCAAGTGGGTCAAGGAAAAAGTACTCTTATTGTTTTGTTCAGCCAAGAGTTTACAGATGCCTTTTATTATGGAACTGAATTTTGCTTCAGAAAGTCTGGATGAAAATTTTACAATTATACAGATAAGCAATGGTATTTAATGTAGCTCTATCTGTGAACAACCTGACTTGAGAATTATATTAGCATGCAGAAATTACTGTTTCCATTATTTTTCTAATAATTCTCATACTGCTATGTACCCTCCCCTCTCCTAGACTTCTGTTTACTGTTATATTGCTTGAGATATGTCTTTCAAGTAAATTATGTTCCTATTAATCTATTTGTAAAGTACATAGTATGCCAGCATGGTACGGAGTGTTATGTTTAAGAGGTGGGAGAGAGTGCCGCTGTTCAGTAGGAGGAGGTTGCTTACTTCTGCATAAAAGCTGAGGCTCAATTTTACTTCAGTGTAAAGTGAATTTATAGACTGAAGTTTATTTTAGTTTCTCCTTAGGCTATTTACACTCTGTCAGAATACAGCTTTATTATGGGGAGAAGCTGTTGTGCTGCTTTTGTTATTTCCCTCACTTGTGTTGTGGTGTTACCTGGGAAGATCACAATGTCTTGCTTTATCCAAGTGCACGTGCTACTGTGCAGTCAGAAACAGGCACAGGGAGTTAATTAACTACACTGGAACTGCTGAGGTACATTTTTGTGACTGCTCAGCAGTTTTCCAAAGAAAGGACTAGAAGAAAAAGAAAAACTCCATAGATAAGCTCAGAGAAAGCTTTTATTACCCATGTGGTATGTGTGGCCACCTGTTTTGGAGAGGATTTACATTTGGTTTTGGAAATTCAAATGTTCACTTGTTCCTTCTATTAGAGTACTTTTGCAAAAGGAGGAGGACTTCTTAACATTTTGAGCTACAAGTTACATTTGTTGTATGAATAAAGGGGAGTGTGTGTGTTTGTGTTTGTATTATATATATAAAAATACATATATCTGTGTATAAACATAGTGATAAGTTCTGTAAAGTTTTCTGCAGTTGTAATTCTTCTCTCTATGGAGAGTTCTCTTATGCCATGCTTGTTTGTCTTTTCCCCCAAAGTGATATGCTTTATTGGTGAAAGTCCATTACATTTATTTTCATTTCAGAATCTAAATATCAATTCACAGGCACTGCATTGTAGTTTGCTTAGCTGATGAATAAAACTGTAGTGCCCTTATTGAAGCTACTGACTCAAAGTAGCACTATTGCATTACTTTTTATGAATAAAATTTAAACATTTTTTTCCCCTACATCTTGCTTTTTCTAATGAGTCTGTCTCCCTCTGCCAGATTTCTATGGACTGGTTTTAGGTTACGCCACTAGAAATAATCACAAATGGTGTGGGTTTTTCCTGACCAGCATTTAGCAATGATTCTGTGTTTATTGCTGAGGAGAGGCAGATGGAGTGGGAGAAGCAAGAGGCTGGATATTCTGGTGTGATGAAACAGCATGCGCAAGAGATGGGGACTAGGACTTGGGAGATGGGAACAGTTCAGTTAATTCTACTGTATACAGTATATCACAACCTTTTAGCTGGAGAAAAACACAGTAGCACATTTGCTTGGATATCCATGCTGTCATGTAAATGAACCATTGTTTGACATCAGCAAATAAAGGTTTACAATAAATCAGTTTATTGTTTTCTAAAGAAAAGCATCAATTGGTTTACCACAGGGATCTTTTTATTTGGGCTGTGTCTTGTTTAACATCTTCGTTAATAATCTGAATGAGTGGGTAAACTGCATGCTAATTAAATTCACAGATGATACTAAGCGGGGAGGTGTTGCAAACATAGGGTGGCCAGATTTCCTAAGTGAAAATCTGGACCACCTGTCATGGCAGGCAGAGAGGAAGGTTTTTAGCAGGGATGAGGGAGGGGGTGTGCACAGAAGGACTTGACAGCTTGTGGGAGGGGAAGAAAGACTGCCCACTCCACCCCCTCCTAACCAAAGACACCCTGTCCTTCTCCAGCATCCTCTGGCTTGGGTCCATGGCATTTACGCTGTTTGGTACCAGGTCATGAAAAATTTACTGGGTACCTATTAGCTGAAAAGTGAAACCTCTTAGTCAGGGGTAGATGTGGAAGATGGAGAGGAGAGGAGGAAGCAGCAGTGGTCTCCAGGCAAATCATCCCAGTAAACTTGTCTTCCAGCTACTGAAAATTTGGATGGCACAAGTATTTTTATTTATTTATTTACATATTTTTTAAGATGAAGATTGGAAGTTGACCCATGTTACTCTGATTTGCATTGTTCTGACAAATGTGGAGCTATGTATTTTACATGGAAGCTGTAACAGCAAAAGGGCACTCTGCCTCCCTCTCAGTCGTGTAGTAGCTGATCTTACGTGAGTGGTTGTGGGCCAACAAGGACGTAGCTGGTGATACAAGGCACCGAGTGCCACGTGGAAATTTTCTTTCTCCCTTCTTTCCCTGCTTGTGTGTGACAGAGAGGCTCTTCTTGTGCCTCCTCCACTGGCCCAGCCTGTTCATTCTTGTGCTTTCCTTGTTATTTACCAAGTACCTGTTGTATATTTGCAATTTCTTTTCACTTAACATTGCTTGGGAGACAGAGGATTTTAAGTTTTGGAGTCTGGCAAAATGATGTGCTTTCTAATTTTCTCAGCAGCGTGCATTTTTCTGGGATATTTGTTTGGACAGCCCCTTTGCCTTCTGCAAGTTCAGTGGCAGCAATGCCAAAAATCACACAATCCTGTATTGTATGTGGGTGTTTGTTATGTATGTAGCTGTAATCCAGTTCCGTGTTTGTTACCTCAAACAATAGATGGTTCAAAGTGTAATGGCCACGTGACAGCTGATGAGCATGTCATGCTGCCTTCTTGAAGCTTTTTCCTCTTGGCTTTTGTTTCCTAGGCATCTCTCCCTGGCAGTGTTATGCAAATTAACCAATTAATGACAGACAAAATGGCCTTCCTGCATCGCCATGTTTGTAATAAGAAGGGCAGTGCTGTAAGTCACGTACCTATTCAGCGTGCTCTGTAGGCCACTGCGAGGGCATGATTAGCCTGACGGTGGAAGACAATTGCAGAGGCATCTGCTCGGTTCATTTTGAGAGAAAATTTACCAGATGGAGGCTGAAGATTTAAGTGATTAGAAGGTAGTAGATTGGAATACAAATTGGATTAAAAGAAATTAGATTGATATAAATCGAATTGAGTCACAACAGTTTGTGTTGTTTGTACCAAGGGGCAATGGATTATGGGAGAAGCAGATGCTCCAGAGATAGGAATTAATGTGGCTTTGACGGTCCATCTGGGAAGTCCTGAATATCGAGTACATCCCTAATCTCTCTCTCCATTTATCAATGCCATAATGTTAATTAGTACTTCATTCATTAAGTTACTTACAGAGGAAAAAATCTCACCCCTAGCCCCTCTCTGCTTGAGGATTTGTTGCTCTGCCAAGACACGGAAATCTCTCTTTAGCTGAGCTGGTTACAGTTGACTGTTACGCTAGACCCGTGTAATTCTCCTGAAGCTTGCTGCTGCTTTTGGCACAAATGACATTTATTGGGCTTTGTTTTGCACTGAACTTCTTTTCATATATCCGGCAGCATGGTTTTTGAAGTCCTGTCTTGATCCCTACAGAACACCAATCCCTAACTACCAGTAATAAGGCTCCTTCTCACAGTTTTAATAAGGTACTAGATATTCTATTTTCTGTAGTTGCATAGCATTTTGTTTTATCACCAAGATATAGCTATGATGTTAATAGTGAGAAGATCTTCTTTGTGAGAAAAACAAGGAAGTTTGCAAGCGTGTGTGCATAGGTAAGATCTCTGTTAGAAAAAGCTGTGTGGAAGAAAAGTGCTGTACCTGAGACACCTGATGTGGGGCTTGTCCTCAGGTCTGCAAAACCGGCTGGTGACAGAACTGCTGGCTTTTAAGCGTACTTCTCTTACCTAAGCTGTATTCTGGAAGTTAAATGTTGTTGTAAACTCTGAAAAGTGACATGAGATCACAACTTGAAAGTTTCCTTGGCTGAAGTAGCTCTCTGTACAGTCTTCTGGAAAAGTTAGGGTGTCAGAACTGTCAAGCTTACCTAAATACTGTCAAAATTTGTATTACAGGTGTGTTGTGGAGTAAAGATGAGTTATTAATCACAACTAAAATACAGGCAAGATTCGTAATTGTTTCTAATGATACACCATTGTGAAAATTTTGACTTGTATATCAAAATATTTAAAGGTTATGTAACTTCAGAATTATTTGAAGAGGCTTGTTGATGACAGGTTGAAAGTTCTTAATTGAACCACCACCTTTGATTTTTGTGGAGTTTATATAACACTTTATTTACAAGGTTAGTCTGATTTCACAGGCTGTGGCTATTGTACCATAATCTGATAGCTGTTTGACTTAGTATTTGGCTTAGGCTTCTTGAAGGGAACTGGACCAGATTGTCGTGTGAAAGCTCTTTTTATAGCTGTTGCTTCAGTTTAGTACTGTTAAAATTGATGTATTTTCATGATTACTAATTTTTAAAGCTTTTAAATAATTTATTTTTTAATAATATCAATAGAAAGCTTTAGAGTTTGGCAAGCCTTTTATCAGCCTTTCTCTGTAAAGTATAAAATTTACTTGTTCCTAATTGGTTTTTACCGTGGTGTGAGGGAAGATGAAAAGCTTCCCTTGGGCTGGAAGAAGCTGTTGTTGGTTCCCCAGTGCTATGATTATAATACACTAGTGGTATAATAAGTTATTGTGCTATCTCTAAACAGTGTCTGTTGTTTTTCCTTCCATCCTTGACCTGAAAAAGAGCCCAAAGATGTTTGGTAGAGTCAGGCATACACTTGTGCTTCGCTTTCCTAAAGTCCAGAGTGGTTTTGAAAGGCTCCCAGGGGAAGAGCTGTTGTGCTTGAGCTCTACTGGATGAAAAGAGAGAAAAACCTCTCTTGCTCTCGTTTGATGCTTTTGTTACATGCTGTGTATATATCATAGAGTAATTTGCATTAGAATTGACCTCTGGAGGTCATCTGGCACATATATATGTGAGTGTGTGTACATTTTATATATAGAAATATAGAGGTGCTGTGTACCTACACATAGCATACAAATACAAAGACATATATACACGTGAACCTTTTCATTTCTTCTGCTTTTTATAGCCAGAAGTCTTCCTCTTCTCTCCATTATTTTAAGTTATTTTTATAATCTCGTTGTTTAGAGTCAGTGGACATTAATGAAACCCACACTTGAGTTGGAACAGCTATTTTAATTTCAAAAGCCAGAGATTTTTGAAAAAGACCACCTATAAGTAAGAGTGGTTTGGGTTTGTTGGGTTTTTTTGGTGGTTTGGGATTTTTGTGTGTGTGTGGAGGGGGCTTGGTGTGTTATTGAGTATTGGTGTGTTATCGGGTAGATAGTTGTCTGTTATCTGCTGCCAGGGAGCAGAGCTATGGTAGATATTTTACTTCTTGACCGACCTCTAAACCATTCTGCTTTGCAAAAACAAATCAGTGTAACTTTCTCATTAAAGCACTGACTTGTATTTATAACAACGCTTTTCATCTGGGGAGGAGGGTGGAATTTACTTGCCTGTGAATCTCTATATGAGTTTTCAGGGGTACGATGCTGCCACTGACCCTTCCCCTCCTCCACGTCCCCCTGAGGTGCTGTGCTGCACCACAAGCCGTGTGCTGGAATGCAGCAGTTCCTGAGGAGTGGCAAGACTCTGCAAAAAAAGCACAAAGCAAAGAGAGCACAAGGGTTGAGATGTAAGGTGAAAGCATGTATTTGCAATAGGAGTGACACTGATGCACTTCTGAGAAGTGCTGTATGAAAGGGAAGGGAGGTAGATTTTGTTGTTTCATATTATGTGAGAAATGATCCATTACCCAACTTCTTAATCAGGATGCAATTTCCACTATTAAAACCAGCACAGAAGTGTTCTGCTCTGTGCTGATTATTCTGGTTCTTGGCCTGTAATGCAGATCAGGTGGTTTTTCATTATTCCCCCCCTCACCCCACAATTGAAGTGTGACACTTGTATGTTGGTGTGTGAGGAGAAAAAAAATTGAAGAAAAGTGAATTGGAATGAATTTCCATTGTGTTGATGGCAGTTTTGTAATGCTTCCCCGGAAACAGCGTCATACAAGGATAGGGTGGTTGTACTGTGGCACTAGGTTATTGTCCACATTAAAACAAAAATAAATTGGAATTTGATGTTTGCAGTTCCTTACGATTAAAGTTGATTACACCTTGCTTAGCAAAGTCACAGTTTTATACAAGAGGAACTTAATAGAATCAGCATTCCAATAAGATTTGATCAAATGTTTTTACTGACAGTTATTGATCTCTCTTGTCAGCGCTGCCTGCTCTCCCATCTTGGCAGATGTGCGCTGTAGGAGAGATGGCTGATCTGCAGATACATGTCCTGAGGAAGTTAGGATGTGTTGCTTAATGGATTAATTTTGCTGGAGGAAAAGCTTTCAGAGGACCTTGTCATAGCTGACGCAGCTTTGAACAAAAACCTTACCTTGGAAACAGCCCCATCACTGGAGTCTGTTCCCATCTGCCAAATCTCAGGGGAAGAGGAGAGACTGTAAAGTATAAATTTTCAAAATGTAATCTTTACCGTGTCACTTTGCCTAGAGGAATGCGTCCAGGATAATCAGCCTGATGCCAGTGCATCAGCCTGTACTCCAGTTGAGTTTTCTCATTATCTTGAATTTTTTGTACATTATCTTTTGTTCAAACTAGGATGTGACTGACTGGATCTCTATTTGAGATCTCTGCTTGCTTTCACTCAATTCTGTGGTTAAAAGGGTAGTGAAAGCAACATACTTATTCATTATATCTAACAGATATGTGTAATAAGTGTTTCTGATAAGTACTTCCTAAGTGGAACAAAGCATATGAAGAAGCAGGAAAATGAACAGTAGCTGTGACTGTCTTTCAGTAGATTTAACTAAGTAGCTGCAGGAGTCTTTTTTTCAAGCTTAATGTTATTTCATTCAGAAGTGACAGAGTCTGTATAAGGAAAAAAAGAACCCAGGGCTGGCCACGTGGCAGATTCTGCAGAGACTGTTGTAGCTATCCATCCTGTCCTTAAAGCACTTTATTCTTTTAATTATGATTTTAATACCTTAATTTCAGATTTTTTTCTTATTTTGTTTAGTGAAAATAACCCAAGATTCTAGCATAAAAAATGGTTCTTTGGCATTAAAATGTATCTTTGGAACTACCCTCTAAGTAAAATCAAATATATTCAGGCTTTTTCCTTCCTGTATCTATTACTTTCTGTTTCAGGATATTTTTTTTTTCCTATTACAGTTTTGCTGTTTCTTTTCCTGGTAAACAGGCTTTGCACTGTCTGAGGGAGAACATGTGTTGTGGGCAAAACTCTTATAAGGAATGCATTCAGAATGCTTTCAAAAGCGCAGGACAAGCTAATAATCTCTCAGACACAATATTGATTGCTTCCACTTGCAGCAGGCATAAGCTTTGAAATGTCAGTATGATGTTTTTTGGTTGATGTTTCTTTATCTACTATTGTTTTATAGTAAAGCATGTATTAGGAGCTTGTCTTTGAAGTTCAGTTGTCTTTCAGGCATTACCTTTTTTTGAACTAAATATCTGATACACCTGTTCAGCATGACCCGTCAGAACTATTGAACTGAAGTGTTTCAAATGTCTGACACAATGGGATTCATCACATCATATTTTAAGCTGCCCTCTGCATAGCAATGAGCAGTAGTGGGGATAGGATGGTAGGTGGCCACTCTGTAGTAGGGCTGACGTCTGCTATGTGTAGTGTTAAATGAATTGAAAATCTAGTGCTGGCTTCCTTTTTTTTTATCCCAGTATATTAAAGCTATGTCTTTGAAATGTTAAAGAAATAAAAACTTGAGCCTTCAGAAAGGATATAAAAGGAGTAGTAGCCTTAGAGATCAACTTAAGAAGAGCTTTTCTGTATGTAGAAAGTCAGGAAGGAAAAAGCTGGAAAAGATGTGAGGAGATACAACTCTGTACGTCAGACAGTTGAATCACTGGTGGAAAGCAGGGACAGGTGGACATAAAGTCAGAAAAGAAGAGAGACTATTGAGGAAGGTCTTGAAGGCAATTCTGAGATCTGTATTATGAAATAGTGTATCACACTATTAACATTTGAACTGGTACAATACTGTTTTTCTTTCAGATTGCTCAGTAGTTACAATAAAATCAGTAGCCTTTCTATTAACCACCACTAGCCCAGTAGCCATGAGCGTTTTGGTGGCTTGAGAAATGAATGAAATGGCTGTGGGTGTAGCCTGTGCTGTTGCTTTTCTTCATGACAGACCATTGGCTTTGTAGCCGCTTATCTAACGAGTAGGCTTAATAACTTTTGGTCTTGATGGGAAGCTAATAAATTAAAACTGGAAGAGC
>NW_010294585.1:35155-50364 GCF_000700745.2 Antrostomus carolinensis
GATGGTGGCCTAGGAGGACTGGAAGGTGAAACTGCCACATGCATTTTTTGGTGAAGATAAGTGTATTTCTTATACCCATGTGTACAAACACGTAGAGCATGTTACCCTTAGGGTGGGGACTGCAGAGTGGCTTTGTGCAAATGTAGTGAAAAAGAATGGAATATGCACTCTTTGTTTTAGTTTGTGTCTCTGTAGAAAATCTGTTTCTTTGATTAATAAAAATTCTTGCATCTAATTAATTTTTTTAGGGATATTTGGCTATAGGATCAAGCAGGCTAAATGGAAAATAATAGGTGTTCTGTTTATGTGCCATCAGTGCAGCTGTAACTATATGGTATGTTATATCTTTGAGGAAACTTACCAGGAAATCTGAGCATTTTAGGGCAAATCCATGAGGCTTGTTGGTGATCCTGAGAACACTGAGGGTGCTGAACTGGTCAGAATGAGGGAGTGACCGTCACCTTTCCAGAAGAGTAATGTGGAAGGTGACTCTGGGGAATGTCTCGTCCCACACATCTGAACTGAAGTACAGAGCAGGGTGTGTTCTGACACCTCAAGAACAATATGCAGTCCAGGTTTTCTCTCCTCTTGTCAGTTTTGCTTACTACTTAGTCTCTTTCAGTACTTTGATTAGGAAGGATGTACGTACACAAATTCATAGGACAGGAACGGAGTATAAAACCCGGTGGCAAATCTGTTTCAATGCACATGCTGCATCTGGGTGTCTAAACTGGAGCTTCCTCTCACCTCTTCGAGGCAAAGTGTTTCCTCCAGCTAGTTCCTCCTGCTGGGCTCCAGTATGAGACTGGGCTTCACGTGTTGTGTCCCGACCCCTACAGACATCAGCAATGGCTGGTGCACAAATGATTCACATAAAGGGAGATACAGTGCCAGAGTGTTGATTACCTTTGAAGCGACAGTTTCTCACAAGTCTATAAAGTCTCCAGTTATTATTATGAAAACTACAGCATTTCCTGTTAGTCAACACTTACCAGGTCAGCAGTTATCAGTGGTTACTGGGCTTTGGTATCTGAAAAGGAAAGCTGCGTTTGTTAGTGACAAAACGTTGTCTTGCAGTATGTTAGACAATGCAAGTTATAAAATGGTGTTAACTTTAAAATGAAAATGACTTTATTCACAAATAAAGATGCAACAGAATAGCATTAACTCTTAGTGAACAATTTAAAACAGCATTTCATGATCCATATTTTAGTTTTCATTAACTATAGATTGTAACTTATATTTTACTATAGGCATTTCAGATATATTCTTTATGAAATACAGAAAAATTCTGCACTTAAGTAGAAGTACTAGAATCTACCAGTAGAACAAAAAATGAAATAATAATATAAAAGTTAGACTTAGATGTTTCAATGTTTTACTCCTTATTTAGTCCAAACAGCGACTGGAAAATTTCATGGAGCTGTTCACTGAAATAAATGTTGCTTTTGGCTAAATGGCTTTGAATGTGATTTTTATTTATTTATTTTTAGTATTTCATTTTATAATCTTTTTCTTTTAACTCATGTGAAATAGCAAACAGGGTGAAGGTGAACAACAGCAAACAACTAGCAATATAGTCTCACTTTGCTGTTTACCTGGGAAGAAACAAGTGAATGTGTCAAGGTGAAAAATGAAGATGTGGGGTAACGCATTAATTCTGTTCCATCAGTTGTCTCCTGCTACTTGGCAGTAGTTCTGATTTACTCACTGGGGACTATCAAACTCAGCAACTTAAGTTCCTAATGAAAACTTGGCCGAGCACCTCAGCCGTGTTAAGTTTTCTAGCTCTGGTAGCATCCGCTCTACTGTAACTTCTACATCAGTCCACATCTATCCCAAAGCCATATTTTCTGAAAGGGTCTGAATTATTTCTACTATAGATTTCTAATCAGTGGATGTCAGGAGCCGTCCTGCAGATGCTGCTTCCTTCCTTCTTTGCCTTATCCCCCTAAAAAAACCTGTTTGAAGGAGATAACCTTGAGCTCTCTAGTAAAGTTGTGTAAACAGATGTGGTGGGCTTGGCTGTAGCACTGACTTAGTAAAACTTCATCGGGAACTTCAATGGTATGAAGACAGAATGATTTTTATTTATTTCCACCCTCACTCAGGCTATTAAATTGAACTAATGTTGAAGATTGTTTGTTCCTTCACCACATACGGAAAGCCATCCTCATCCATCTTGTTCTAGCTTAGGTTCAGACAAAGAAACGAACAATCGCACAGATATTGCCGGAGTGTGGTTCGCAGTGTTCCAGGTGCCACTGAGGTGATGCCGAATGCTGTACTTGCTTTCTGTGCTTTGTCTGACAGCAAGAAGATGGAATGTCGTTGTATCCGATTATTTTATCATTTCACCTGTTTTTTTCCCCTCTTGTTTTTGTATTAGTACTGCTGTAGGAGTATCTCATGTTGTGGCAGATGCTGAAGTGCTATAGAATCACTGCTCTTTATCTGCTTTTGTATGAGATAATATTTTTTTACTGCTGAATTATGTTCAGTAATGAATTGTAACTGTGAATTACTCAGTTTGTGGCAGAAATATTTGTAAAATATAAGACATGGTTTTAAACATGCACTTTAAAAGTATAGAGAGGTTAAGTTGAACAGAGAGGGCTTATGTCTTGACTCTTGTTGGAGTAATCTTAGTAACTTTCTGTTTAATGCTGCAGTATGAATAGGGAAGCATTAATATTAAAATAAAGATGTAATAGACTTGCACAGTATCTTTTTTATGTATGATTTGGGTTTTTTGTTTTTGAGCAGTGATTTTAATTATTCTGTGAAGTAATAAGGAAAAACGTGAGCCTGAAACTTTCTCTGTGAATTAGTTGATGAGGCGTATATGAAAATAATCTTCTTGAGATATGTAGTAATGAGTTGTCTCAATGGCTACTGAACTTAATGTATGCTAAATATTAGAGTACTCTGAGTGTGTGTTCAAGTAAGTGTTAATGCTTTCCTTCTCAAAGTGCAGCCTCACAGCAGCTCTCAGTCATGGTATTTCCAAAGGTGTAACAGCTAATTTGAAGTCATTGCAGTCTGTCGTTGTAATGACTACTTAGAGACTCTCAAACTCAGGGCTCACCCACGTGCTCTGTGTGTGCGTGCGTGAGGTATTCCTGTGTTGGAAATCCTTGAGGGAAGAGTGGAGAAGGAAGCTGCATGAGTAGTCCAGGATATAACACCAGCCGCCTGCTTCAGGGCAGCCACTCGCCATCCTGAGTAGATCACAGTTCCATCTCACCCTGCTGTAAAAGGAAAAGTCAGCACAGTTAGCTGCTTCTGCACAGTTAGCTCAAGAGGTTAATAATTTTTCTGTTCCTCCTAAGTTAGGTTGTATTTGTAAGAGTACTGGGAGATGGAGTAGCGGGGAGCCACAGTGGAAGAACCAAAACGCAACTCAGAAAACACCATTTGGGGCTGTCACTTGCTGGCATGCAGACAGTGTCTGTGTCTGCCAGAAGAGAGGCAACGGAGCCAAGTTTTGTTTTTGCTTGTTCTTTCTAAATCTTCTGGAATAGCTGTAGGTACTCAGCTCACTTTTGAAGGAAGGAGTCTGCTGTGCTCTGTGATTGATTTCTCATGTGTGTTTTTCTTCCCACCTCTTAAGTGCACATTGAAGAGAATAACTAGCAGCACGAGATAGCTGAGGTACACCCAGCCAAAAAAAAACCCCCCTCAGAACACAGCCTGAGCCTTTCTCCTTGCTGATTGACGTGCTCTCTGCTGCCCACCCTCAACCCTTTCTTGAGCACAAATTGCTTGAGTAGGGTAGAGTGAGGTAAACATTAGTTTTATGATAAACATCAGTACTGAAGAGGAAGAATTAGTGCTATTATGATATAAGGAGGGGTTTTGAATTGGGCTGTATCAAGTTGGAAGGTTTAACTCTTTATAGGAGAAAGCCCTTTTCAAAGGATTTAACATGGCTCGCAATTCTCTGTAGTATTTACTACTTTGAGTTTTGGACATCATCAACAAACCTTCGTGTATAAGAAAAAGTGTATTTTAGATTTGCACTTTGCATTTTTTGCTACTAATTTTGTTACACTCTACTAACCATTTATCAAAATTCAGTCATATCTGTTCTCTCTCTGACTTAAGTTCCTCTGAAGTTTCAGAAACACTTCAGCTTTGGCCTTCCTACTGATATTGTCAGTAGGAATTTCTTAACATTGGTGGGTTTTTGTTTGTTTCCTTTGAGAATAAACAACAAAGTAAGTTAGTAGACTTGTGTGGCAAGTATTGTATATGTGTCTAGTCAGTGTATGGAGTTTGCATTTTAGTCCCACCCGCCGTACTGTGAAATTTTTAATCTTTAACTTTAATGGTCATTGGGGTTTTTGGGGATTTTTTTTTTCCTTCTGTTTCCATAGCTGGGCTGTTTGTAGAAAAGGGGTACAAAGCATATGTATAAAACTACAAAGAACTATTAACCAATAGATGGTAAGACACAGTGCCTTTGGATGTCCATCTGTTGAGTCTGGCAGGTGACAGGATGGGAGAGCAGTAGCCATGAGTGGAATCCAAAGCAACACAGGGGTGTAGAAGCAAATGTAACTAGAAGGATTGTTAGAACAAGGGAACGATCTTGTCGTGCATGTGTGTGTAAGAGATCCTCCTTTAAGCCCAGTCTGCGTGTGGTGTGGATTTGATAATGCCTCAGAGGTGTATATCTGTAGTCCAACTCAGCTCATAGCTTTGAAAGTCTCTGATACAGTCTCTGATATCAGACAAAACAATATCAGATGTGTACAGGTTTTCACATTTTCTTTTATTTGAAAATTTTTTGTGGCATTAAAAGAGTAACTTGTGAGAACCCTTTGTAAAGCCTGAAGTTAAAATAAATGGTTCTTTCCTCCCTCTCTCCTTTTTCTCTAGGATCTCGTCTCCGCCAGGAGGACTTTCCACCACGAATCGTTGAGCATCCTTCAGACGTGATAGTCTCTAAAGGAGAGCCAACCACTCTGAACTGTAAAGCTGAAGGGCGGCCAACTCCTACTATTGAGTGGTACAAGGATGGAGAGCGAGTGGAGACGGACAAGGATGACCCGCGCTCCCACCGCATGCTGCTGCCCAGCGGATCTCTGTTTTTCTTACGCATCGTGCACGGCCGCAGGAGTAAACCTGACGAAGGAAGTTACGTTTGCGTGGCCAGGAACTATCTCGGCGAAGCTGTGAGTCGCAATGCATCTCTGGAAGTGGCATGTGAGTAGTTATATATGATTAGCACTGTGTAAAACTTTATAGTTGCTTTTATGCTGTCATCTAGCACTTGCACTCAGTCATCAGCCTGGGAAATAACAAATGTGGGGAAGTATGGCATTTTGTCATTAGCTATAACTCTTAGTCGAGGCATTTCTGTATGCATTTATACAGTGACAGTGACCGTACAGAATGCGTGATTTATACTGAAGCAAGGTTCTAGCTAGTGTATAATCATGATTGGCACAAACATGGACAAAGGCTAATCTTCCTCTAAAGAATAATCTAATTTTTAAATTATGACTCAAGTTGGTTATACTGAAACTAATGTGGAAAAATACCTATCATTTAACATGAGGTGCACTGTCTGTTTCTCTTTATCTAGTCATCTGTTACCTCAACAGAAGCAGACGGCTTCTTGGTGACTCATGTTCTGTACTGCTGGAAACCTCAATCTATGCTGCTCTGTCATAAACTTGATACAGGCCTCATCCATTATGTGAATGGCAAGTGAAATTGTTTGCCATTTCTCATATCATCCAGAGCAGTCTTATTCTCTATCGATTCTCTTTGTCTTAACAGAGAAGTACTCGTGGCTATTTCAGAGACCACCTGGCATGCGTGATCTGCTTCCAGTAGAGTTAGCAGGGACATTCATTATATTCACATAGCAAACAAGCTCATCATACATAAAATACAATGCATTGTGTATTTTTTTTTCTTAGTTATATGGGTTGAAAAAATACTAATGTTTTTATTCAGAATATCAACTAAGGGTAGCTGTGTATCTTCAGATAAAGGTGTATTTTAGTGAATTTATGAATGCTCTTCTCTTGCCGGACTTCAGTTTTTCCCCTAGAGTTCTTCATGTGGCAGTAGTTTCACTGAAATGTGTTTGAAGTAGGGCTTTAGCACAAATTTGTATTGCTTGGTTGATAAAGAATGGATTTAAGTACACATTAGAAGGTATGTTGGTTTAAAGGCGGGGGGGAAAAAAGCACAGAAGAGAAACCTTTATTCCTGATGCAGTCTGCAGACTTTTATGGCTAACATCATGTGATCTGGAGGCTTTGGTCTTCTCAGAAGTTGCAGAAAATGCTATTTTTTAAATACTTAGATGGTGGTATAGGCCAAGTAGAACAGACTTGTTCAGCACCTTCCACTTGTCATAACCTAGATTCAGAACTGTTTCAAACAAAAAATGAAAACAGTTTTGGCACACATTCCCGGCACGAGTAAATGCATATCTGCCAATAAAGGCATCAGTTTTGGTAGGTACTTGGGAAGTGAGAAAACGACCCATTTAAGGAAGGCTGAAATCTGAGTGAGGATGACTAGAGATAAATTTACCAGCTTATTTCTCTCTTTGTACATGTGGTTTTTAAACCATCTGTTGAGAAATCCTATGAGAGGTATAAACACTTTGAAATCTTTATTACAATCCTGTTGAGATTCAGACATCTCCTGTTGAAGTTCAGAAGATTTAAGGTTTAAGTTATACCCTGAGTCATCAAAGTCACTGGTTACTTTGAAATTTAAAGGTGCTCTCTATTTCGTCAGTTTTCACTGATTGCTACTTCAGTGACTGCTGAGAGACTCTTGTTACGATATCCCCAGTCTCTGGAGTCGCTGTTTTAACCGCTGTAGCTGGTGGCAGGTCATGCATGAACTGTATGTGAGATAGTAGAAGACATGAAAAATAATAGGACTTGAAAAATAATAGAATCAACAGAGATATTTTAGAGCCGGATCATAAAACGTGAAACCTGAGATCTGAAACGATAGCCACAGTTTTTGCAATAGCAACATGCACCTGACACCAAGTTATTTTACTGTTTCCATGGCTTTGAAATGGAACTGACCGAATTCCCCAGTTAAATGCTTTAGCAGCCCAAAGCAGGCACTCCTGTTCTACTGCAACAATGCTTTGTCTCTCCTTGAGCCATACAGCAACTGTGATTGCAGAAAGGTGTGCATCAAAGGAAAAAGAAATGTAAATTATATATATATTACTTGTTTACTTAATTTTAGAGTTTTTGTGTTCAGTGGTTATAAAAGCACATGGCAGTGCTCGACATACTTATCAAAGGAGGACGATAATAAAACTCCTCAGTTTCCCTTTGTTGTGAGACACTTTTTAATAATGATTTCTGGTTCAAAATCAAGTTTTCAAGTGAGTTTCAGAGAACCGTATTTTAAGGTTCTAACTGTTTTCCTAATGTCATCGTTTCTGGACTGAAGATGATGGACAGGTCTGTAGCAGCCCGTTTGCCTGCTCGGGAGATGAGTTGTTGCTGACAACCCGTTGTCAGCAGCGAGTCCTCGTTCACCTGCTCCTAAGGGCTGCTGAGAGCTGCTGTGTGGCCCTGTCCCCAGCAGCCGGGACAGCCTCACTTGTGTGTCTGTAACCGTGTTGGAAACCGCGCTTCCCACACTGAGCCCGGCTGTTCTCATCGCCAGGAAAAGGACGGTTGCCCTTTGCTGACAAGAGGCTTCTGGATTATTATCTGACTGTAGGTGGCCTCAAATTGTGCCATTAGAGACAATCTGCTGCTCTTTACAGGTTTGAAATGCTCGAGTCTGCTGTTTTAGCGAAAGAGTCAGTAATTGTTTTACTTTGGTTATTAAATTGTCAGTTGCTAATAATGTTCACTTGCAGCTTTTGAATGGTTTGTGAATAAATATTTATTGGGTTTATGTACCTGTTAAGTGTGTTCATGTTTATGCACTGAGATGAAGAACAGTGTTAACTGTGGTGCATTCTCTTTTATTTCCTTTTCTTTTTCTTTTTCCCCTTTGTGGGCACCTGCCAGAAAAGCAGTGGGATTGAAAATCTTCTGATGTGTCCATATTTATGTGTAAAGACAGAAGAAGAACTCCGAAGTGAAATTCATCTGGGGCATACAGTGATTCAGAGCATGGTATGGCCCTTCCTGAAGGCAGTCGTTTTGCCCCTTGGTTTTTTTGGAGTGATTTTTTGCAAGTTGCTGAAGTCCCTGAGCTCTTTTTGTTTGCATAGCAGTTAATACCTCTCCCAAACATGGTGAATTTAGGTACCAGCTCATCCAAAGCATTTAAGTGGGCTGTTAAATCCATGCCTATTCAGAGCATGTGCATACAATCAAGGGCAGATATTTTTGTAATGATGCATGTCCTCAGAAAAATGTCTCTGTGCCAGTGAAAATGAAGAGCTGTGATTTGGGAAGCTACTTCATTAACATACAGAATGTGTTTTTGGAATTTTTTTGCCTTTAATTTAGAAGTCTTTATTCCAGAAGACATTTAGGAAGAAATAGGAGTTTGTATTTGAAGGCAGAGTTTAGGACTGATATGACTTATTCTATTTCATTCTTCTTTTCATGCATTAATCCATGGTGGGCTTTGTGTGCGTTACTGTTTTCAGTAGGAGCTTCCTCAGAAGGAAAAATTAACGCTAATGTTAACAGCAAAACCATTCTTCTGCTGTGTATATGTGGGAAATTCTGATGTAATGCTTGTATGCTTTATGGTTAAATCATCAAAAATAGATGTTCTAGTCCTAAAACTACTACAAAGAATTGTATTCAGAAGAGTAAAACATCTTTCTTTTTATTTTGTGCATCAGTTTCTTTTTGTTGAAGTTGAACAAGGGTTGGCATTATTAGAAATATGTTGATGCTCAAATTTTCTTGGGAGGATTTGGGGGTTGGAACTGGATGATCTTTAAGGTCCCTTTCAACCCTAACCACTCTATGATTCTGTAATTTTAGAAAGGGAAGTAGGCTTGAAGTAGTTTGATCTCTTGTGAAGCTGCATTCATACTTACAAGCTAGAGATTTTAAAATAAAAGCAGAGGTTTTCACACTGTTTGAGTTGACAGGACTGAACCCGCGTGGCAGAGCTTTCCCGTGGGAATACCAGGAGCCACGTTTGCGGCAGCGGCCGTGGGTGGGATTTGAGCTGCAAGCGCTGGGGCGCCGCGTGTAAGCGAGAGGGAGGGCACGAGGGTCCTGACGCCGGCGCTGGCTGCCTCTGAGCCAGCCCCAGTCAGCAGCAGCCCCCGGAGAGAGCAGCTGGAGCCCCAGGTGTTAAATACGTGACAGCAGCTTGATCTATCGACCACTGTAAGAGGGGCTTTGGCCTAAATGAAAATTCATGAAAAATTGATGAAGTCCCCAGATTATTTTTTACCCTTTTCCTTTTCCAGTGCTGTGCCAATGCAGCGAGGAGAGATTAAATGAGGTGTTGAACGCCTTAGTGGCAAGGAGGTTGTGGTTCAAAGGTCAGGGGTCAAGGGAGGGAAAAAAGACCAATTTTCTACCTTACTTTCCTTTGAAAGAAAACATGAAGCTTTTCAGGTTATCTGGGATTTGCTGCCATTTTAGTGTAAGAATAAAGCTCAGGAATATTCACAAATAAGATTCTTTTCTGCATGAGTTGGCAAAGGGTAGGATTGTGTGGGTTGGTGCTAATAGAAAGCAGTGGAAGACTCTGAGTCATAATTCAATTGGAGAACCAGAAATAGATTGAATTTTGTAATGGCAGTATAAATTTGGGCTTCCGTCTTCCTGAGTCTATGCTTGAACTGTCGTTTGAGAAGAGAAGAGGTCTTGCATTATTTATATATCACAGATTGCTTGAATAGCAGGCTTTGGAACACTCCAAACATCATGATCCTGGTTTTGGTAGATTCAAACGTGAATTATGTTTTTATCTGTAACAAGAGGCGTTCTAGTAGTGCACTGAGTTTAGTGTGAAGAGTCACAGGTGTATTCCAAAGCAAACATAAGCAAGATCTTAAACACAGGAGACAGTAATTTTACAAATAAAACATGTAGGTTTTAATATTCAGTGAATAAAGGCTGATAGGTATAAAATATATGCTATGCAATGAGTATTTGCTGGAGCACATGCAAAAGGCTCTAATATGTTCATAATAATGGAGGTAGTAATTTCATTTGAAATATTTGGGGTAAAGACCACCTCTAAAATAAGACAGAAAGAGAGTACAATATGTGTGACTGTAAAATAGGTGGATGATTTTTTTCATCTAGTTCCTGTTCAACATAAGTTATATATAAAAATTATTATTAATTCTGTTACTGGTAATCTCAAAGTCTGATCTGCTTTGGGGTTACTTTCATGTGTGGATGGTGCATCCTGTTCATTGACTTGTACCCCTCTCACCCTCATCTGTCTCAACCGAGTGTGAAAATCTTCCTGTCTGAGCTGGCAGTCTTTTAATCTCCTCAAGACAGAAGTAATTATTGTAGAAATTGAAATGCTGGAGACTGTGGTCCTGTGGATGAGCCATATCAGGACATTGAAAAGCCTTATGCTTCTTCTTACTCTGTGTTTCTCTAAGAAGAAATATAACAAACCATGGCCATCATCATAGCACACTTAATTAAAATAAAATTCCCCTCCTAGGAGAAAATAAATGAAATTGTATCTGCTTAGATAATTGGAGAAAAGGCAGATTACATAAGGAAACCTGGACATCTGAGAGGATGTGGTGGTAACAGCAGCCAGAGTGAACTACAATTGTTGTGACAGAGATGCTCTTCATCAGGATAAACTAAACTGTTATCTCCTGTTGTTAACACATTTCTCACAAACTGTTCAAGATTGTGCTTCAGCATTGGTGCCTTCAACGTGGACAAAAGCAGAACTTCCCATCATCATCCTCTAGGAGTTAGACGGGTGACTGCATTGATGAGAACGAATTCCTCCAGAACTGGTGTGTCTGCGCAGTGCGCTCTCTTGCACTGCATAGTCATACAGTCTCATATCATCCCCAGTGTTCCTGGGGTAGAAGTAGTTTCTCACATCCAGAAATGGTTAGAGAAGCTTTCTGTAGGATCTCTGATTTACTCCTTGAATTCTTCTGCCCAGGGTCTACCCTTTTTCCCCACTGAAAAGAGAGCTTTCAGTGTTAGATTTTCAGAAGCTATTTGCAGTGTGCTCCATCTGATTCTGCTTCTAGTAATTTCTTGCACATTTCCTCATTTGATTTTTATCAACTTCCTTCTTCACCTGGCCTTTGATTTTATTTTACTTTTAAAATCGAATCCTGCTGTTTATATATCTTTGAATGCTCTACCTGATAAAATCTTGAAAGCTAAAAAACTAGTGATGACTTTACAGAAACCTTGAAGGAGATCAGCTATTGGCCGACCTGTTAGTGTGAGCATCACCATGTACTGATTTTTGGGTTGACATTTCTCTGATTTTTTAGTTCATTGGGGAAATAAAGGAGAACAAGATAACATTGCATTTTTACAACTGTTCCCTTTGCTCAGCAGCCTATAAGCACTACTTGAATGTTAATTGAAATATTAGCTGTTGTTGGCATATGCTGCAGCCAGATATTATTCTGCGAGGTCAGATAGGCTTAAAAAAAGGGCCCATTTGAAGTGATACTTCAGACTATTCCTTTTCATTTTGCACGATTGCAGTTCTAACAAAGTTCAATACTTTGGTAATTAACAGTAATTATTAGGGTGAGATTGGTAGATGTTTTATATGCACACACATATATATATATATATATATATGTATGTATGTATATACTTTTTTTATTCTGATAATCTTTATAATTGTTTGAGGACACCAGAATCTTATCATTCTTCCTTTTTTTTTTTTTTTTCCTGTCTTTGTTCAGTTTTCTTCTTCCTGTTCCTGTTCTTACAGGACTATAACCTAATCTCGGCTTTGGTACTTCTATTTCAAATGCTCCCACAGATGTTATACTTTGAATAAGTTTCTAATATTTGGCACTTATGTGGGAAATGAAGAGGTGGCTTTGTGGTACTCCTCTTGCTTGGATATTTCAAGTGGCAGTGATGGGAATGTGTACTTATACTTCAGGAAATTGCTTCCTCCTGTGAGATGAAGCGTACACAGTCACTCTGCTGTCTCATAGATCTGTCTGCCACTGTACCAGGGATGGGAGCCCTGGATCACCGAGTCCCTTGTATTCTGCATAGCTGTATTTTGTAATTCCAGTCGGAAACATTTCAAGCTGCTCTTTGAAAAGCAGTTTGATTGCATTCCCCTTCATCCCTGAGCTCACTCTGTTCCCTGTTTTTCTTGGAAGCCTGTCTCGGAACTTAAGTCTTGCAATGGTGAGAAAATTAGTTCTAATGCTTCCAATGTAAACATAAACATTTTTTATTTGTGCTTGTTCTTGTGATCTGATTTTCCTTGAGTTTGGTGGGTTTTGCTCCTTTGCATTTATTGAGCACTCTGGTATCACTTCTCATCTGCTGTTGTGAAGTTAAAGGAGAAAAGCTCAATCCTTCTCTTGGAAAAGATTTGCTCCATCCTAGTAGTCATTCTTCACCTGCTCTAGTCTGTGTCAGTTTTCCGAGACATGGGTGGGTAGACTGTGTATTTCAAGACTTGCATGCTGTGCATTATGAAGGAGTGTTAATAACTACCTTGACTGTTCCCTTAGCTATCAGTCCTGTGATCATGTGTAAATTTTTAAAGCATTTGGTAGCTCACAGTCATTCTGTAATAATCTGATGCAGATTGTTCTCGTCCTTTGTAATTTGTAACACATGAGCTTCTACTTTGCAGTAAACTTCCCTGTGATCAGTTTGAAAGCATATGACCTTGCACTTTCTATTATTCCACTTCATCTAATGTCTCCTACACTGGTCTTCAGTGTCATCCAGTTCTTCCTGTTTAATGTGATCCTCCTGTTGGGTCCTGCAGGGCTGCTTGCCTAATCTTGCATCCCAAAGTAGAAGGTGGCCTTGGTGTTCAAAACTGACAATTTGTTAATCCATCTGCATCTTGCTGGAGGACTTTGTTTCTACTAATTGAACTTGAACCTGCCTCGTGCCCACCCCTTTATGGAAAATCATTTGATGAAACCAGTGGGAAAGAAACAAGTTTCTGTCAGACTGTGAACAGAATACCAATGCCAACCTAGCAAGGTTGAGCCACGTGAACATTGCTTGTGAGAAGGAAATACTTTCACTAAGTCTCATTCTGCTTCTGTCACAATCTCAAAACACCAATCCATACATGAGAATCTGAGGAAAAAAATATCCCCAGTTTAAGCACATAAGGTGAGTAGCAATCTTGCAAAAGAGTTTATTTTAGTTAATCTTTTGAATTATTTTTTGGATCATAACATATGCAAGAAGGTCCCCATCTGCTGTGTACGTGCACACACACAAGTATAACTTAGAAGAATGTAGATGTGGAAAAAGAACAAAGGAATTCACTGCAACCCCCTGACTTCAACTTTTGGAGTTAATTATTCAGAGCTATGTGTAGTGCACTTGGTGACTGACAGTATTATAAACCCCTGAAGTTGACAGATAATGGGACGATCACTTTGTATTTTAGCAGAGGGAGATGTTAAATGGAACGTTAGGTGTGGTTAGAATGTAAGAATTCCTGTGTTTTGTCCAGAAGAGCACCACTGAGGTAGTTACATAAAATTTCTTAGTTTTTATTTTGGAAGAAATAAATTAGTGATGATGAAAGAAATTTGTGTCCTCAGGACAGCTCTCAATGTATTTCCATGACAGATGCAAATTTTACATGCACATATAGCCTTTGGAATATGCAGATTAACAGCTGTTGGCATGAAGAGACATTTGAGTTGCAATATGGTCACACAGAGGTTTTGCGAATGATGTTTTTATTGCTCTTAGTTTTGAAAACAGGGACTGTGATCTCAGTTTCCAGGAGACTTTTCCTCTTTTACGTTGGAGACAGTGGCATAATGCCCTGCTGGGTCACACCAGTTGGCCCGTGCAGCCCAGTGGTCTGCCTTGGACAGGGACAAACAGACACCGTTCAAGAGAACACAGGAGCTTAAGCACTTTAAGTGGCTCATTCCTCTCATGGATTCTGGGGAAGTGAAGTTGTTTTTCTTGGGTGGAATCAGAAAAAGGTGCTGGTAGTGGAAAACCTGTAGCAGTTGAAAGCACCTGGTGTGGGTGGAACACTGTCACCTTAGTCACTGAGCTGTTTGTTACCTTTACTGCAAGATTGTCTTTATGAAAGAGAGGTGCACATAGTTCAGTGTTTCCTTTCTCTGCACCTCTCCTTTCTCTTGAAGTACAGAATATCTAGAATGTTTTTAAATTCATAACAAAGCTCACATGAGAGCACTGGGTATGAAGTAGAAGTTACTGAAACAAACTGGAAAGTTAAATGAACCTTTTCAAGGTGTCTCAGGATGGCTTTTTCTTCTAGCAAAGCATCTTGGTTACTAAAGAATAAATGCAAAAAAATTTAACTTGGAATTATTTTGGAAAGTATTTGCTTTTTTGTTCCATCTGCATTGTTTCTAACTCTGTCTTCTCATTTTTATGTATTTCTCTTGATTTCTAGTTGCTGATTCTACATTTGAAATATATGTCTTCCTCAAGTAGTCTAATTCTTGGGTTGATTAAATTATGTTCACTCTTTGGATTGTTGGAGGGGGAGATAAGTAGCCTGTAGTTTGGACACTCCGCTGGGAAATGTGATTTAAGCCACTCTAGGTGCTGAAGAAACATCCGTTACAGCCCCTGTTCATTCAGTTAGCATATACACAATTCTTATGCTACTGTAGAAGCAAATTAATTACCTGATTCAAACCTGTAAATTCCACTCCTAGAGATGCATGCCTACCAGTCAGTGCTGGCAGTACTGAACATCAGTCATGTTTTCTTTGGGATTCAGAGCCATCTGTTCAAGGTCATGTATCATGTTGATTGCAGAACCAGGAGCAGAAGCCAACCCTTTTGATTGGTGCTATGATATGTTAAGAATATGAGGGATGTTCTTCATTTTATTTGCCTCCCTTTACCTCCCATATAAAACAGGTGATTTTCTTCATGCTTCTGTTCAGATTGTGTTCCCGTCTGATTCTGAATGTATTGCTTCCTGTAAATTTTGGACTTTTTAATTGATATTTTCTGTATTATGTAACCTTTGATTCTGTTAATCTTATTGAAAGATGTGGAGCACTTAATATAGATAAACTTTTCAGAAAGTAGGCCATAGGGAAA